>NC_137111.1:25197562-25372562 GCF_949357685.1 Gobio gobio | reverse complement strand
TTTATTCACCCTCACATTGTTCGAAAACTGTAAGACTTTCTTTCTTCTGTGAAACATACAAGATATTTTGAAGAATGTTGGTCACCAATACGATTTGGTCAAAATATCTTGTATGTTTCACAGAAGAAAGAAAGTCCTACAGTTTTCAAACAATGTGAGGGTGAATAAATTATGACACTTTTTCGGTTGAACTATTTCTTCACTGATTTCCATTGTATGAACAACAATTAAAAAAGAGAGAAAGAAAGTCACTCAGGTGACAGCATGAGGGTGAGTAAAGGGTGACAGAATTTGCATTTTTGAATAAAAGATAAAGTTTTAAATTAATTAAATAGTACAGTACTTTCTTAATGTTTGGTTATAGGACTGTGCACCTTTATAAAGCATCCAGACAATGATGAGGCCGTTCTGGTCACTGGTGGTCAGTTTCTGATACTGTTCATTCCACGTCACAACCTGCACAGCACCTGCACAATCAAATCAAAGCACAGAGAATCAACACACACGCGCGCGCACACGCACGCACACGCACACGCACGCACACACGCACACACACACACCGTACTGATGTCACACATCTTTCTTACCACTGTGGCCCTCCAGTGTCTGATTCATAGAGAGGTTGCTGGGAGCAGCCAGGCCTTTCAGTTTGGCATCATCTGGGAAAAAGAAACGTAATTTAATCATTAAAGTTGGTTGACTGGTGGATTTAATTCAAGCATTCTATGCTGAATGTAGAAATAAACTATGCACAATGTCTATGTAGAAATACTGGTACCCACCTGTGTAAGTCTCAAGTTTGAGCACTTTTAAAAGACCATCCTCTCCTCCACAGGCGATGAAACCCTGATCTTTGTTCCAAGACACACACTTTAAAATCGTATTGTTTGGAATCGCAATCTGAGGACACATCAAACAGCAAAGCCAACAGCACTGATAAACAGGTCATGCAGAAACAACTGTCATTATCAGCAAAGAAACGCTTTTATTAAAAAAAAACAACCGAAAATGCGGACAACTAATCTGATACATAAATCCACGTTATATCAGAGATAATTACCTTCTTACTGAGATAAATAAACATCTTTGCTTTAGCTTAGCTTGTTAGCCTGTCACAGCGTTTATGGACCGTTTTTGGACGCTTATTGGGTTTTTTGGTCCCGATGACTGTGGGTGATTTCAGCGCTGTCTTCGTTTAAAGGAACTGCATAATAAACCAGTTCTTCAAGGCATTAGAATTTTCTGTGTATTTTCCATGTGTGTATGCTGCTGTAAAGCGGTTTGCTTGGTTTCTAGGTAACCAAAACCCGGAAATGGTGTTGTTTGATTATATAGAGTTCATGGTATTTGTAGTTCTCTTCTAGTTCTCTACTCATGGCATTATAGTATTTTTTTACGGTCAATGACCGGTACATATACTTTTTACATTTATCGTTTGTGATAATATTATTGTAAATTTTTTTCAAATTAATCATACAATTATTTTAATAGATTCTAAGCATAGTTATAATTATGGGTTTTGGAAAACTGACATTTTGAAAAGGACATTTCCTGCAGTGTGACTGGTGTGGCCTGCTAAACTCCATCTCAAAGTATTTAAACAGCATTTGTATAGTTATTCAGTAATATCCACTATGTTCAATATTTACTACATGGACTAGTAAATGTAAAATGCTAATTTGACGTTTTTCTTTAAAATAAGCATTTTTGTCAGTCTTCTATGTATAGGTTTCTACTAAGTACTGGAACTTCTGAATGGGCTGAGGCTGGGATTTTGTGGGTTTGAAGTGAAAGTATTTTATGAACGTTAACTATATGCGGAGAGCATTCACTCAGTATTGTTATCTCGTTTTTGACCGAAGTGGCTTTTAGAGGCTTTTGCATCTGAACTCTTCATATATATATACAGTACTTTTATAGTTATTACAACACCAGTAAGACTCTAAAATATACACTTACCTATTGATACAAGTTGAAGGTTTTTTGTATTTAAGCTAAAAATGAAGGTTTATTTAAAAAAACTGTTATGCATCAACTCATGTATATCCCTATGCACTCATGTGTCTTTGAATATACATACAATTACAATATTTGAATATACATACAAATTCAATTACAAAACCCATCTTATAATATAAAGACATCACAGAAAAAGACATCAAATAATATTTTATTTGTTCATATATATTTCTACAAGTATCCAAAATAACGAACAATATAAAATAATGTGCATATACTTTACATATTACCATCACTTACATATGTACTTTTACTATTTGTTCCCAAATTAAAAGGAAACTTATTCGGCAAAACATTTAACATTTTGTGTCAACAAAGTCAATATGATATATGTTGATAGCTCAAAAATCATACTCAGAAGATACTGATATCTAAAATAATAAGCGCAATATGAATTAAGACATTTAACAGATTAAATTAACAAAGTGAGGAATGCTACAATGAGAGATTAAATAAAAAAAAATTTTTATTGTTTGAACAATCAGTTCCACTAGGCATGACGGAGATCAAACTGCTGCACTCTGTTTGTGATGTCATCCAGTAAGAACAGTTAAGAAAAACACACCACACATCATGATCATCATGGTTCGTTTTCTGAATAAGCCCATCTTTGGACAGAAAACAATATAAAAATAGAATGACGAATAAAAGACATCATAAATTTGAATCGTTATGTGAAAAATGGCATAGAATAGAATGCACAGAACGTTTATTAGACTGAGTGGTTGAATTAGGATAGGTGATAAACAAATGCTGTATTAATCTGAAAGGATATGTCTGCTGGTGAGCATCTGTATGCTGTTGTGAACCTTCCTCTGAAATGCGATTTGAGCCTCACACATGCAGGCATTCTCAGTCAGATCTCCTCTTGCCTCTTCTGAAAGAGAAACAGGCATGTTTTACTGTATACACACTCCTCAATTTATAGAGCACATTAAACATACAATTATTTTGATTGATCTGATTTTGATACATTTGATATTTATATGGTATTTAGTTTGATGGATGCATTTCTTTAGAATGCATCATATTCTTTACATTATGCATCAAATTTTTCAAATAATTTGATGCATATTTTTATGACAAACCGTTGGCCTGCTTAGAGCATGTTTTCTTGTCAGAGTTGATAACATATCCCTCTCTGCACTTGCAGAAATAAGAAGCATTGTTGTTGACACAAATATGTTCGCAGTTGTGCCCAAGTGCACAAGCGTCGAAACCTGCAAAATCAGCTGAATGAGCAAAAATCTTCAATAATAATATAAAATATTATACAAATAATATTATGTATGAAAACATTAAAAATATTTCCTGATGCGTCAGTGAGGCATTCATTTCAAATGTATTTTAAATTTAGTTACATACAAATAAAAATATTATTCATTATAATTAGTTATAAAACATATATTATTTTGATTGCCTTATGATTCGAGATTAAATTCAAATGTGATCCAATTCCCTTGATTCTCTTACCACAGAGTGTCTCCCTGAACTTGGATGTGAGTTTCTCAATCACGCCGTATGTTTCCACATAGAACACATGGTCATCGAGAGGCTGACTGGCCATCAGTTTAAGAGACCGCATATCTGCCCTGTCCACTCCAACGGCGTATATTTCAATCCCAGAAGCCCTAGCTGCTGCTGCCACCTCTTCAACTTTATCTTGCGGCCTTCCATCGGTCACGATAATGGCCACCTTACCGATGTTCTTTTTTAGTGGCCGGGCCCCAGCAGTCTCTGTGAAAACCAGCTCCATGGCGGTTTTGATGGCCAGGCCAGTCATGGTTCCCGTTGAGAGCGGATCGATACGGGAGAAGGCCTGCTTGACCTCGGCCTTGCTAAAGTACTTTTTCAGAAGGAACTCAATGGAGACGGTGCTGGCATAGTTGACCAGGGCGACTCGTGTGGCATCGGATCCGATATCTAGAGAGTCGACCATTTCAGAGAGGAAGATCTTGACCTTCTCGAACTCTGCAGGACGGACGCTACGGGAACTGTCGATGATAAAAACCAGGTCTAGCGGACGGCTCTTGCAGAGCTCTCCTGGAGCTGTGAAAGAGAAATAATTCATTAATACTGAAAAATTTTGTCATATTATTATGATTAAAAAGGACTTTTTTTAAAGTGTGATGCTGAAAGAGATTAATATGTAAAAACGTTGATTGTTTATGTAAAAGAGAGGCTCCTCGGTTAGCAATGCAGCACTGTGTCTGAAAAAAAATGGAAAGAAACTGATTCCGTTAATTTGATTTGTTCTAAATAAAAAGCAGAATATGAGGACAATATACACAAATAGCATTAAGGCGATAAAAATAACATTTTATCATAATGTTGATTAATGATAAAAACTTTGACATCCAATCAGAATCCGTCCTGCTTTAAAGAGCTTCAACATTTAAAGCGGCAGACAACATAATTGACAACGAGTAGTACAAGAGCGTTATTGTGGACGGCGCTAATGGTTATCGTTATAATTATCCTTCTTAGTGTCTTTAATGAGGCCGTTAGTTTTACTAATGCTGAATTATATATATTTTTTCTAATTAATTCTATTTGTGTATAGAAATATTCCACAATCCTGCTTGTTTAAAGCTTCTTTTTTTCATGAATTCTCCTTGAAGAGAGAGAGAGAGAAAGAGGAGCAAATGATTAAGAGGGACTGAAGAGGACCAGACGGGTCGTCTGCACCCGGTGGGGAGGGATTGGTCTACCTGGGTCAGTGGGAGGTTCGGCAGGGGCAGCAGTTGTGTCACGAGGGGTACTGACCGGCTGTGGAGTGGTTGTAGTGGTTGTAGTGGTTGCAGTCTGTGTTGGAGGTGGCGGGGGATGGGTGGCTACCGTGACGAGTGGCATGGGCACTGTAGGGGCAGGTGACACCACTGGCATTCTGGGCTGTGTGGGCACAACTGTCCGGACAGGTTGGACAGGTGAGATGGGCCGGACAGGCGAGACAGGACGGTGGTAGATAAAGGGAGGCCCTTCCAGGGCGGCCGCTGGTGATGATGTTGATGAGGGTTGCGATGATGATAGCTGTAAAACCTGTGATTAAAGCCATGAGCTTTGTTTGGTTAGAGAGAGAGAGAGAGAGAGAGAGAGAGAGAGAGAGAGAGAGAGAGAGAGAGAGAGAGAGAGAGAGAGAGAGAGAGAGAGAGAGAGAGAGAGAGAGAGAGAGAGAGAGAGAGAGAGAGAGAGAGAGCGCAGGTGAACAGATATATTGAAATACATTGGAAGAGAGTGAGAGAAAGAGAGAAAATGAATCCACAGATAAAAATGAAAAATAGAGGAGAAAGACAAATAGGTGGATTAAAAGGAGTTTCAGAAGGAGAGAGAGAGAGAGAGAGAGAGAGAGAGAGAGAGAGAGAGAGAGAGAGAGAGAGAGAGAGAGAGAGAGAGAGAGAGAGAGAGAGAGAGAGAGAGAGAGAGAGAGAAAGGAAAGAGAAGAGATACATTAAAGTTGGTTTAAAGCAGTATGATACTGATGTGGGTTTTGTAAAGACACTTTTTGATTGTTAGTAAAAGCATGAGCAAGATCTTTGTGAATGACTGTAGGTCTATATCCTGTCAACCTGAAGGAAAAACATGCTGTAGCACCAGATCCACTTAAAACTAAATATTTATTTATTTAGGGGGACAGAAATAGATAGCATAACTAGATTAATGATTTCAGTTGGACACTGTCAGAAATGTAGGGGGGGGGGGGGGGGGTAATTGTAGTACAACTTATATATCATATGTGTAGAAATATATACAAATCATGTAGATTGTAGCTAATACAGAGCTTATCATTTTGAGAATATGAGAGAAAAAAATGAAAATCGAAAAACATTATACGATTTTTGGGAAGAATAAGGAAATGTCATTTTTTTCCCCCCTGTAAAATAGTCAATAGAACCACTGCTCACAGTTTTGGAAGTCTAAAGGTCCCTGATCTGTCATTAAGCACTTTAATGGGCTAATAATAGGCCTACTGTAAAATGAATGTCCAGCTATGTGTAGATTACATCATTTCAAGAGACTGCAGCAGTAGGTTACTCAAACTTTTTAAATCTTTTTAATAAATAAATAATAGGCCTACTCAGTGTTATTATATATTTAAATGTAAATTTAAACCAAGGTTTGAAAATAATTACAAGTATATTTCACTTTTTTTTTATGTAATAATAATTATTATATATAGGCTATAATATATAAAATATATATAAAAATGACAAATAATAGTAATAAAATGATTCGGCTACCTCCAAAGTTGATGGAGTTGCCGTGTCCAGGCATATTGGGGAAGAGGTGAGATCTCTGCCGATCCGCGTACAGCTGGTTGTGGTTCTGGTTCTGGTTCCGTGCATAAGGGCCATACGTGCCCTCCACTTCCATTAAAAATGCAGACAGACAAAAGACAAAAGTGCCAATAAAGGATGTCATGTTGATGAAGATGGATGCAGAAGTGTCCGTTCTTGTGTATTCCGCCTCACGGTGAGAGTTTTGACAGGAGGAGGCGCTCACATGATGTTTTAAAGCCGCTGGCCCCCAGACGTCCACCGCCAGCCACCAATCCAGACAAACAAGTGCGTTTGACTGGGCGGGCGTTTACTCTTCTACAAAATGTAGATGATATACTAGAACGGCATATATAGTACATATAGAGCACAGCAAATTTTGGAAATTCTAAAAAATAAATAATAATAATAAATACCAATGTAGCCTATATTTATATAACTTTATATGATATCACCATGTGCATTATACCAATTATTCTGCATTGTGAATACTAATTCATCCCGCCTCTAGATGGCGCTGTAATAAGTGCACTACTACAGCAGCAACGCCTGCTGGTTTGTTTTTACTGTGCTCGTTGGTCAGTTCGAGAGTCAAGGGGAGATCACGCAACTCAAAATAGGTAAAATCCGCCTTTATGTCGTTGTTTAACACAAAAGTGCTGTTTTTGCATTTGTTGATGTTGACCTATCCTTAAGTATCGGCCTGAGCAGTGGTGTGGGGTTGAGGCACATTATATAGTTGCTGTCTATGCAAATTCTAATTATGTTGTCATGGAAATGAGTCCGATTTTTACAAATGATATCACGCTATTCCTTATGTCTGTATCAGGTCTGTATATAATAATGCTGCCTTCACGTGCTATAGGACATTTCATACTTCCGACTTCTAATGTCGTGATTACGAGCTCATCGCATTCAAGTTTTGACTTGAGAGGGCGTTCACTTCATGTCCAATTTTTCAAAGAAACTTGTAACGTTAATTACGATAATTCCGAAAGTGCGTGAAGGCAGCATAAATATAATTTTGGTTCGCACTGACTAAAAAAATAGAAGAAAAAATAAATATATCAGAACACTCATTCGCAATTTAGTTATTTAATTTTGAGAAGTGACATGTCCTTTGGCATTAGGCTATATGAGGTTTAGATAAAATGAAAGCCATGTCATAGTTGCAAGTGCTGTCAGCTGCATGTCTTTCATGTTTACAACTTAACCAAAATGTAGGTGTTGAAATTCAGCTGAGCTTTCATGATGATAAATACAAACTACAAATGTGTACAAAATAGACACTTTATATATATGCTGTCAAATCGATTAATCGCATCCAACATAAAAGTTTGTCTTTACATAATACATGTGTGTACAGTGTATAATTATTTTGTATATTTTAATGCACACATACATGCATATATTTAAGAAAAATGTGCAGGTATATACTGTTACTGTGTATATATTTATAACATTTATATTATATATAAATATAATTAGTTTATATATAAATATTACAGATTTTTCTTAAATATAAACATTTGTGTGTGTGTGTGTGTGTGTGTTTATATATATATATATATATATATATATATATATATATATATATATATATATATATATATATAATAATTATACACAGTACACATATATTATGTAAACACAAACTTATTTTAATGCAATTAATCGATTTGACTGTATATATTTAAAATTTGTATGTGATAGAATAAATTATATATAAATTGTGAATGATGTAAATGATTCACAAAATTAAGCATACATAGGAGCTCCTTTATACTATTAAAAAAGCATTCTAGGATGCACCTCATGAATGTTTGCAATGCATGTTACTAGATCTGCACGATTCTGGATAATTGAGAAGCATGAATTTTTTTTATTCTTTTTAACAGAGATCCCGTTTCCCCCATGATTCTGAACTAAACAAAATAACTAACATTAACAGTTTGATGTTAAAATGTTAATTTCTGCATTCTAATTAAAAAGTTTAATTAATCAGAATCAGAATGTTTTTTTTTTTTTTTGCCAAGTATGCTTCCACATACAAGGAACTTGTATGACAGAAGCTTCCAGTGCACAGCGACAAGACAGATAATAAAAGTCAAATAAGTGAATAAAAATAAAAATATAAAAAAAACACAATATACAAAATAGACAATAGATAGTATATATATGTATAGTATATACTTATTGTGAATAAGAGTTATGGATTGGAATGCTAAATATAAATAAACTTTAGTTATGTTTATTTCCCAGTGGGGGTATTTAACTGTTCATGAGGTAGATGGCCTGAGGAAAGAAACTTTTCCTATTCCTGGCTGTTCTGGTGCTCAGTGCTCTGTATTGACCATACGGCAACAGTTTAAAGAGGAAGTGGCCTGGATGTGAGTGGTCCAGAGTGATTTTGTCAGCCGATCTTTTACAGATTAATCCTGCATCTCTAATGTTGCCTTATTTCCATGATCTCTTCCGCTTGTGTCTGCGTTCAGAGTAACAGTATGCAGAGTCTGTCAGTGCAGGCACTGACTCTGCGGCAGCTGGGCAGACTGAACTCCCTGCAGCTGCTCTCTCCGTGCCATGGCTCTGGCCTCAGCATGTGGTGCCCACGGACGTTACATGCTCGTCAGCTGTGGGGTTCAACCACTCCCCAGACACACCGGACAGCTATGTGGCCCAAATCGTGGGATGCTCGGCAAAGCTGGTTGCTCCATCAAACACGGCTCAAGAGCACAAGAAGGAAAGGGAAGCAGAAAGCAGTGCAGCAGGAGGAAGAAGAGGAGGAGGAACAGGAGGCCGCAGAGGCTAGTGATTATGAGGACGAGCTTCAAGATGACCCAGGCCTGCCAAAAGACTACAAAGACCATGAGAAAACGGTCCAGTCTCTGCGTTTCGATCTGGTTTTGAAGGCTGGATTGGACATCGCACGACAGTAAGTCAAAAAATTGCTCATCATGCTCACAGTTGATGATTGAAGAAGTGTTTTCAGTTCCAATTGCAGCTGTGATTATGTAGTTTAATCTATATTTAGCAATGGATGAATTATTTATATATATATATATATATATATATATATATATATATATATATTATTTTTCTGTACTTTTAGTGTGTGGTGTTTTGGCCAGTGGCAGTGACTAACATACACCATGTATCTCTTTTACAGTGGTGTGGAGGATGCTTTTTATAGCCTCAAATTGAGACTGAATGGTCAGAAGCTCTCAAAAAAGAGCAAAATGGTGAGTCAGCGCCCCCTAGTGGTCCAATCAGAAGAACTTTCCTCATAAATACTGTATGTAAAACCAGCTAAACAAATTATGGACAAAATAATGAAACGTACCCTGGTTGTGGTAGGTGTCCTATTACTGGCTTAAATAAACGGATGTGAGTAGTGACTGCGTAGTACAAGCAGAAATGGCACCTTAATATAACAGTCAATGGTCTGCTGCCTCCTACAGGTTAAAGTTGGGGATACACTGGATCTGATTCTTAATGAGGACAAGGAAATGGACACAGTCTTGATGAAAAGAGTGATCTTAAAAAAGGTGGTTGGAGAGACAAAAGATGCAGAAAAGCAGAGAGTCGTTCTAAGAAGCTGGAAACACCTACAACTTACCAGAAAGGACGTGTACAAGCAGTGAAGACCAATGCGTTTTATAGGCGAAAGATCAGAAACTGGGACAAAAGTGGTATTTCCTATTCCACTCTCCAGCCGTATAATTCAGAAACTGCAGATTGGTGTTTTCACAACAAAAACTGAAGGTCTTTCTCGCATCTTTTCACAGACGAATAGTTCTCATAACTGTTTAATACTACTTGAAGATGGATTTTATGAACTTTACAGGTCACAAATGGAACACAAGCACATCCTATATTGTTTAGAGGTGGTTTAGGTTATATGTATTTTTATTATTATTTGGTATTTACTAGATTCACAAAAATACCATTGTGAGATCGATCATACAGTTTTTGAGACATCAAATGTTTTCAGGATTTCTGATCCCGTTTATAGCTTATTCTGCTTCTACTATAGATTTTCAGTGGGCAGTTTTTTTTTCAGGAAAGGTACGGAGTGCCTCTGCCTACAAGTGCACTGACCAAACCAGACTTAATAAAAATGTTTTGCACAGCATGTTTGCAAATGATTCAAAATTGAGTCCAAACCCAAACAAATACAGGTTCCAAAAGTATATTTATATATTTTTCTTTCTTCATTATGATGCAAAGAACACGAATTTGATCAGTCTTGATAAACATCAAAGATAAAATTATCTGTCCTACACAGAGAAAAAAGGTGTCAAAATTGTACCCAAGGTGTCAAATATGTACCTTTTACAACAGCTTGTCACTGGGGCAGTATCCTTGAAACAACATATTTGTACCTTTTTTACTTCTAAAAGGTACATATTAGTAGCCTGACAAGCCAGACCCACATCAAGATGTTGGGTCTGGGAACTCACCATTGGCATTGCTCAATCCGAGGGGCGGGATAAACGGTTGTCTTTCAAATTCCCTCTGCATGCAATATGATAGAGCTGCAACCAACTAGAGCAACGAATAAGGTGAAGCGGAGCTAGTTGATAGATTAAACTTTTGCCGTATCCGGTCGTCAAAACTCCGAACACATCTTCCTTTCTTAAGAATGACTTCAGTGCCGTTCTTTATTCTTTTCTCAAAGAAAAGCTTCGTCTTCCAGAGTCGCGGCCAAAGCCAGTTCGAAAGACCGCTGTTCACCAGCTTCTTTGTTTACAAGTAGCACGCGGAACCGCGGCAACTCTCCCGTCATTGTGTTAAGCCCGCCCACTGGCTCTACACGATGTGATTGACCTGACCAGAGTTTGGTTTTTCCAGCTCGCAAGCCAACGGAGAGTTGCTAGACTACCCTGGCTCCAAATTAGATTTGCTGCCGCTAGGGTGCGTCTAGATTTCTAAGCTAGCATATTAGCACCTCAGAGTACAAATATGTACCTTAAGGTACTACAATGAACCTTTTTGTGGTAAAAAAAAAAAAAGGTACAAATATGTCCTTTTAAGGATACTGACCCAGCGACAAGATGTTGCACCCTTTTTCTCTGTGTGTACCTTAGGATTTCTCTGAGGATAAAACGCTCCCGCTGACCCTCCCTTGTGTATATGAAATATAATAAAAAGGATCATGAAACCCATCTCGGCTAGGAAGTGAATTTTTATTTAAAAATATATAACATATAACCTGGTGCTATAGTTTAGTACAGATGAGTAAGATTGACTTCCTGTAAGGCAAGACATACTTCAATATGTTGATAATTAGAAAAAGCCAGTGCTGCAACTTAAAACTTTATATACCTTCTCTGCCCTCACCCCAAACTAAAGTGATCTATTATTTTTCAAGAACTAAATGTTTACATTTAAGTTGATTTAGGGCTAACGTTAGCTTATCTATTAATCATTAGAATAACATCAATAATATTTTGGCTTATAAATAGTAACACTAATATCTGTCACGTGATAGTGGCTTCAATCACACACTTTTCTGTCAACTACCATCCCATCCTGTTTAAAGGCCATGGACGTGAACTCGACCAGCCGAACTGGACCTTAAACAAGGACAAGTTTCAATATGCTTCAGCTTATGGACTTGTGCAAATAACAGGTATGTTATGTAAAATATAGGACAACAGGTCTGCGCTTTGCAGGAACATTGTTTTAAGAATAAGTCACAGTGTTGTTCGATCTCTTTGCCTTCTTTAGAATGTCACATTTCTTGCGATTGGGGCGCCTGCAGCGCTCGTCAATGCTTGGCACACATTCATAGTGCCACACCTCCTCCATTTTGTCAACAGGGTAGACGGCCTCCACGTAATGACGAATAAGTCGAAGGCGCACAGGGTCCAGCTGTTTCTTGTTGCAGGCCCCAGAGTGGTTGTACTGCAGCCGTAAATTTTCCTGCGTGAAAAGCTCTGGGAAGAGACGGACGAGAAGGCGGGCGGCAAAATTTCCCACAGACAGACTCTGTTGGACAATCTCCCTCACTTCAGCATCCGTGAGCAGGTAGTCGGAAGGCACTGGGAAGTCTGGACTGGACACCGAGAGGTCCTCCAGAGGAATCTTGCAGAAGTCTTTACTGCTTTTCTCCAGGGGTGAAGACAGGACTTCAGAGTCCTCTTTCACACGATCTGAAGTGAGAACATTGATTTGGCTAGCAGTTAGCAGAGAGACCTTTGGGTCAGGCTCTTGGTCGGGCGAACAGGCCTTCCGTTGTTGCTGGTATGACCGTCGTTGGTCAGTATCCCGTCGCCTGCAACGCTCATCAAGTTTGCCGACAAACTCAAGGGTCCACACGCGGTCGTTCTTGGCTTGTGGGTAGAGTAGCTGGACGTAATGTCGGATGAGATTGATTCGCATAGGATCCAGCTGTTTCTTTCCTAGAGATCCGCTGCAGTTGTAGTATTTTCGTGCGTTCTCGTAAGTGAAGAGCTCAGGGAACATGTGAACCAGGAGACGAGATGCAAAGTTCCCAATTGATAAACTGCACTCGTAGTTGCTTTTTAGCTGTTCCTTAGTAAGTAAATACTCCTGTGGAACATCAAAGTCTGGAGGAGGGATCGGTAGTTTATCGAAATCCACAGGCTCGAGCCATGATTTTTTAGACCTGCGATTTGGTTTCTCGTAATCACACAGGTCACCGATCTTAACAATGGAGATGTTATCAGGGAGACGGGTGGTATCATACATCTCTCGGTTGTCACGATCACCGCCATTTACTGAAGGGTTCTCCAGTGCTTCCTCCATTCGTTGTACGCACAACTGGAGCCAGGTTTCCTCCGGGATATCAGGGAAATTGGCCTCCATGTATTTTCGTATAATTTCCAGTCTGTCCGAGTCAATGATCAACTGTCCAATGCTGTTGTGGCCCTCTGGCAACTTGCCCTCCTCAAACACCTCCGGGAAGAGTCTGTTCAACAAAAAAACCACTAGCTCCTCTGGGGAAGTTAAGTCTTCAGAGTCGTCACCAGCAGCCTCATGGGGGTCGAACCCTATATCTGAGCTGACATTATTGGGATGAACATCATTATTCTCTCCAGAGTTGAGGGAAAGACTCTCGTCCTGGGCATCTTCACTGATGAAATGGAAAGTGTGATTCGGTTCCATGTCAAACCCGCCAACCATTGGAGCCTGTTTGTCACACATCTGACCACTCTCCATGTCCTTCTGAGCCCAGAAACGATTCAAGAAATCATTGATCTGCAGCAAGCACTCCGTCTGCCAGACATTTTCATTTTTCACCAGCGGGTAACAGACTTCCACATAGTTACGTATTAACTGAAGGTGCAATGAATCTAATGTCCGTTTAGTTGTAAGGCTGCATGTGCTGCAGTCGTCCTTTGTTGTGAAAAGTTCTGGGAAAAGTTGAACGAGGAGTCTGCAGCCGAGCTCGCCCGCAGTGGACGTTTGCTCCATGAGCTGGGTGAGCTCATCAGTAGTCAACTGGTATTCAGGAGGAGGTTGAAATTCCATGACCATCTCAGAGGGCTTCATCTGCTTTTTAATGCGCGTCACTTCCAACGAGAGCAAGTCCACCTTACTGTGCAGCTGGGTCATACTGGAATTCAGTGTGTTGAGGAGGAAGAACATCTTCTCGATGAGCGGGTAGAGGTGAGAATCCAAGGCCGCAGGAGAACCCGTGACCCCCAAAGTAGGGGAGGCCTTAAACATGTGGTGCTTTTTAGAATTGCCCAGTTTTTGGAAGTGGACACCATTATGGCTTGCTCTGACTCCATTTTGAGCTCCGGCCTGATCCAGATTGGATGCAGATTTACGCTCAGAAATACGATGCGTGATGCTGTAGAGTGGTTTCCTGTATGAAGAGATGGAAATCTGCTCTTGAGGAGATAATCTGTGGCCGTGAGAGCATGACCTGCTTCCATCATCGGAACTGCCGTCAAGATGTTCTCCTGCCTGGAAAGTAAGTGTGAAGTTTTGCTGTTAATAGTTTGCACCAAAAAAAATGTCAGACCAGACACCGCCTGTTCTTTAAAGGGTTAGTTCACCCAAAAATGACAATTCTGTCATTAGTTACTCATTAACCTCATGTAGTTCCAAACCCATAAGACCTTTGTTCATCTTCAGAACACAAATTAAGATATTTTTGATGAAATCCAAGACCTTTCCGACCCCACATAGACTGCAACGTTATTGCCACTTTCAAGACCCAGAAAGGTAGTAAAACATTGTTAAAATAGTCCATGTGATTACAGTGATTCAACCTTAATGTTATGAAGCGACGAGAATGCTTTTTGTGTGCAAAAAACAAACAAAAAATAATGACTTTATTCAACGATTTCTTCTCTTTGTTGTCTCTGACGCTTGTAAACACAGTGCAGCACTCCCGGGTCCCATGTCAGAACGCCTGCTCCTGTGTCCCTATTCCCAAAAATATCTTAATTCATGTTCCAAAGATGAAGGAAGGTCTTACAGGTATGGAACGACATGAGGGTGAGTAATTAATGACTGAATTTTCATTCTTGGGTGAACTATCCCTTTAACAAGTCTTGACAAATTTTATCCCAAATACAATGTTTAACCTGTAGAAGAATTGAAGTTGTGCTTGTAACAAATGTTCCTTTTCATTAAAGCCATTTGATCGTACCTGTGTTGTCACCTTGACCCTCTTCGCGCTAGTGGACCGTTCCACCTCAGGGCCTGCATGTGTTGCGGAACGTTTTGTAATGCGCTCAATGAAGCTCTCCATCTTTCCCTCTGAGTTTTCAAATATGTCCTCTGCATCTTTCTCGACTTTAACTTCTGAAGAAAAACCCAAGCGTTCATAACTATACAAGAATGTGGAGAAATGCTGATAGACATTATCTCTGCACAACTTTAATGAGGTTACAGGATACTTGTTTACAAAAAACTTGCCTTGTTAACACCTGGGGGGTATTCCAGAAAGCAAGGCTATCTTACCGTCATATATACCTTGAACTCGCGCTTGATTAACCCAAACTTTGCTTACTCAAGGTATGCTGGTTCCAAAAACAAGTCCGGGAGTAAGTTCAGCCAACTCAGAGTATGTTCCCGGGTAACACACAAGACATTCTCAACACAGCGACGAATCGATGATTCACCATGGAAACAGATGCTTAGAAAAAGCGTGCCATTCTACTTCCTCTTCTTCTTTTGTTTAATGGCGATTTACCTACTTAGTAACCTACTTAGTGCACATCGCCACCTATTTGGTGGTTATGCAATAATTTTTTCAATGTCTTCGTTTAATGAGTAATCTTCATTCACTGAGAATAAGGATTATATTGTTTATTTGATGCTAATTAACTGAATGCAGATCCATGTGTGAAATGACAAATAAATAATAATATATTTTAATTTAATTAACATTTAAACATTACCTTGTTATTTTTTATTATAATTATTTAGAATTAAAATATAATATTGTATATTATATAACTGAAATTTGGTTATATTAATAACTATATTAATTATATAAAAGACATCTGAATACCTCTTAAGCTCTGGGACCATTTTTGGGATTTCCGTCTAGATTTGGCCAACCCAAATTGAAAATTTCACCCTGCAGACACTTTGGGCTGTTTCCACTAGATTCCAGAAAATAGTGGAAAAATTACATAAAAAAGGTAATATTCCTCCATTCAGATTCATTTGAAAAAATCTTACATACATGATCCACACAAAAACCTTTTTTCCAGTATTTTCTGGAATTTAGTGGAAACAGCCCAAACTGTCTGCAGGGTGCTGGAGCTCACAGGGCCTGAATAACACACTTAAAAAAATTTATTTATAGCCATGTTATGTATATGTATATGTATATACATGTTTATCACTTTTAGCAGTGGCTTATGTAACTTCAAAGGGTTTCCTGTAAAATGACACCAACATTTTGAATTTAGACCACTGTATGTGGGTATGGGAAGCTTTTCAATTTGGGTAGGCTAAATCCAGACGGAAATGGTACCAGATTAATTTAGTGTAAATACGTTACTTTGTGTAAAACAAATGCCAAAGTGATGCATATTTCCAGAAAGTAAAGACTCTAAGAGGTCAGAGCTCCTCCACAGACATTTCAAATTGAAAGTATATACCTGATGATGTCATTCCGGACCCTGTACCGGGTCCGCAGAGTTGAAGTGTAAGCAAACTAACCCTGGAACATAACCTGCTCTGGAGCACGTTGTGTTCAGAGAGTGAGTTGCTATGGCTACTTACATACCCTGAAAGTTACCTCCGTTTTTTGGAACCGACAGTTGAGCTTATCCGCTTACTTACTCTTAAACATACCAAGGTATGTCACATAACCTGCTTTCTGGAATACCCCCCTGGTTTTAAGATCTGTCTTGAGTGATCTGATCACAAATCACCAGCTGAGACAGATGAACATTTATAGCTGGTAGTAACATGCATCTCCTGTGACCATTTACATTTTTATCTTTAATGGGCACTTGAATTTACCCCAAAAAAATGATGATGTGCACAGATAAATTTATAATGAACACTACAAAAAATAAGAATTGTCCATTTTGATTTCATAGTGACTTTAAAGTTGCAAGTTTTAGGGCAGTGGTTGATTTTACAGGTGAGCATTTACATTACAAATGCAATGTCATGCCTTTTTGATGACATCAATATTTTTGATAACTGTATTTATTACTGTCTACTTGATTCCCGTTTCAGGTGATGCAATCACCAGTGATCCTAATGCCAAGTGCACTTTCAATACAAGATCTCCATTTAATGCTATGGCAAGTTTCTCTGGATCATTTGATTTGTTTATTTTGATGTGATGCATGTTAGTACACAGCGAAAGTTGCATTGTTCAGTGAAAGTTCTCAAGGGGCATTTAATGTGAATTGTTATTTACATACTTTTATCAGGCACTTGTCCGTCTGCATTAACCATGCACACAGAAGAGCTCATATCCTGGGAAGAGACACACAAGACCCATGTCTGATTACTGATATGATCTGATAATCACATGATCTGACCACAAACATTGCACTTTTCCTTTACACTTGTCAGTCATCATAGCAGCTGTTCAGGGAATGAAGGTTTAGAAATATCTCACTAAACATGTTGACAAAATATTTCTGTATAATGATTTGTTTTAAAAAGAGGAAGCGTTTGGCCTGCTGAAAGACAGTGGTGTAAATATTACACACGACTGATCATAAATGTCATGGCAAAGCGTGAGAAAATTATGATGCGTGTACAACTTTACATTCCCAGAGTGAATTTTCTCCACGGTGAAGTTCTGTGAGATTGTTTTCCTATTTGTTTTTCATGACTTGCACCGTGAGGTCTCGCCAGAGCACCGGAGAGGCGCTGCTTCACCGTACCGACCCCCGTCCACCGGCTCCACTTCCTCATTCTTCCAGTGGAAACCCCACGGATCGGTACAACCGGGGAGACAGACGGACAAGCGGCTCCCTGCTGCGGTCCTTCTGTGGACTGCATATGCCTTAAGGAAATAATGTACACTTTATGTTTTTTTTGCAGTAACACGGAGACCTGCCCTTCTCTCTCGTGATTCCCCTCCCTCCCCGTGCGCAACTCTCCCTCTTGCGTGACGCGGCAAGAAAAACATCCACCGATGAGTTTTCGCTCCGTCTCCCGCGACACGGCGCGCTTAAACTACCTGCGCGGCTGAAATCAAACTCACCTTTGCGACGCCGGGCAGCCCTGTGCAGTAGGTTAGGAGGCATCAGCCATGGTCGCGTCTTTAAAACCAGTGGATTTATCCACGGGGAACTGTTGTCCGTGTTTCTCTCCGCTGCTTTTTTTTTTTCTCTAGTCAGTGCCCTCTCGCGTGACGTGACGGTACTGTGTCATTTCCGCACAGCTGTGGGTTTGCTGTGGGTTTTTGCCAGCCAGCCCACCCCACGTGAATCCTTGAGCTGCGCCGTGGCCGTGAGTGGCGTGGGACTTCTCGTGACTCGCAGTCATTTCAAGAGGCCACACGAGTCGCGCGCCCAGTTTCATGAGTGTAAAATCGCCTGCGTCATAGACGCGCGTGACCACACAAATGCAGCCTACATTACAGTATATGGTTGAATTTGTTTTAGATAACTTTTAATAACTATTTATGTTCATTTTGCACTACACCATAATGACTTAATGAACAACATAATGAATGCATGTGAATATATTCTCTCTATTACGCAAAACACTGTTTTTATTTTGTACATATAGTGCAAATAGTGCACTGCTGTTTTATTCTAAAACATTGATTTGAAGGTGGTGCGATTAAATAAATGACGTTCTGGAAATTCTGAGTAATGAGATTGGAAATGTAAGCAACACCAAGAAAACCAAATGATAGGCTACCACGAATTGTTTGGGTGTACTTTGTCCTCACAGAAAGTTTTGCAATTTAATATTTGGTTTTCAATTCCCTAAAAGCTTATAATTATTAATTTACTAAAGGAATTCAAATGCTGTCAAAATAGATATCTGTAACATTCAGGACATTTTCTTTTGAGTTTGAACGGACTAAAACAGTTGGTGTGTTTCACCAGATCCGCATTCTGAATAAAGGTTAGCACATATTTAACTTTATCAGCACATAAATAGGTTTTGTCCATGATAGCCTACAACAAGCGAACTACATATTAATAAACTGTCCCAGACTCAGCGCTTTTGTTGTTGTTTACTGCCGGTTACAATGAACCGCCGTCTAGTGGATAAGACAAGTACTGCAGGGCACATTTGCTTTGTATAAATCTGTTTTGCTGTCAAGTAATATTTTTGAATTCTATTGTATATTCTGTTATTATAGCTGTAGTGTTTTTTTTAAAACAGCATTTAATTATTTATTTTATATATTCCTACATTGGAAGCAAAACAAGCATCCAGGAGGTTTAATTAAACTTTATACATGCATATACACTGATCAGGCATAACATTATGACCTGATTATGACTATGAATATAGTGTTGGTCCCCCTTTTGCTGGCAAAACAGCCCTGACATGTCGAGGCATGGACTCCACTAGACCCCTGAAGGTGTGCTGTGGTGGTATCTGGCAACAAGATGTTAGCAGCAGATCCTTTAAGTCCTGTAAGTTGCGAGGGTGGGCAATGCTTTGGTAGGTGGACCGTGTCAAAGTAAAATCCACATGGATGGCAGGAACCAAGGTTTCCTAGCAGAACATTGCCCGAAGCATCACACCACCTTCGCTGGCTTGCCTTCTTCCCATAGTGCCTCCTGGTGCCATGTGTTCCCCAGGTAAGCGACTGATGCTCATGTGCCCAATGTTGGTGCTTTCGGCAGTGGACTGGTCAGAACCAGTATTATCTTTAGCAATTTGAGCTACAGTGCATCAATGAGCCTTGGCCGCCCATGACCCTGTCACCGGTTCACCACTGTTTCTTCCTTGGACCACTTTTGATAGATACTGACTACTGCAGACCGGGAACACCCCACAAGAGCTGCGGTTTTGAAGATGCTCTGACTCAGTCGTCTAGCCATCACAATTTGGCCCTTGTCAAACTTGCTATCTTTACGGCTTTCCTGCTTCTAACACATCAGCTTTGAGTACAAAATGTTCACTTGCTGCCTAATATATCCCACCCACTAACAGGTGCCATGATGAAGAGATAATCAGTGTTATACACTTCACCTGTCATAATGTTATGCCTGGTCGGTGTAAATCTACTTCATGTGATGATCTATGTATAGATGATGTGAGTAACATTGTCTGTTACAAACTAAAACCACAAAACAACATACAGCATTTCGCACTATGCTAGCTAAGAGGTGAAATAAGTGCACTGCTGTCTGAGACTATGTTCTCAGACACTCATCAGTTGCACCCGATGTGGCCAATGTCCCGTAACGCGCATTAGTAATGTCTGCATTAGTGATGTCTGCATTAAGTCATGGAGCCGTGGCTCTTTGAGATGTGGGTGTGATGAGACGCCGGTCATTATTCAGGTAATGTGGGCTGTTTGATCCATCACGCGCTCATGCGATGACGCTCGCGCCTCTGTTCTACGGGACGCGCGCGCAGTGAACGAGAGTCTCGCGCTGCTCGTTAAAGACTCGTTTCAGCATGCGCTCATCTCTTTTTTTTATCTCATGAGAGAAAGAATCACATCCGTCAAATCGAGAGAGAATATTTTATTGCTTTAGTGCCAAAATAAAGAAGAGTAGGCTACTACAATAAGAACACATTTCAAACCTGCAGTAGGCTAGGCCTAAAATACTCTTAATCTTAAATCATGCATTCTATTCTTCAAACTAAAACTCTAATACATCGTATTTATTTATTATTATGAAAATAAAGTCAGTTCATTGTTTTTTGTTTTATAGGCTATTGTAGATGCATGCAAATAAAAAAAGTATATGTTCAAGTATACTTTATGTAGTACTAAGTAGCCTATACTAATATCAATGTGTAGCCTACTAGTAGTAAAATAAGTGTACTATTTCAATACTGCTTGGAAGTAAATGTATAGCCTACGTTTAAGTGTATAGGCTACTATAAGTGTTAAAGTAGTAAACTTTAAATGCACAACTAGGTTTCTCATTCATACTGCATCTGTACTACAAGTGAACTTAAAAGTATACTAGTAGTTTACTTATTTTAATACAAGTATACATTTTTAATTTATGAAAGTACACTTTGAAGTGTACTCTCATTAGTTTATACTGCAAGTACTTATATGTTTTCTTTAAGTGAACATAGCATTATACTTATAGTTTACTATTTCTATATACATTTGCACACCTGTATACTATTATGTTCAAATGTAGATATAATTTTTTATAGGCCTACTTGAAATAGACCTTTAACTGTACTTTAACTCATTTTAAAAACATTTTATTATAGCTTCATGCATCCTTTTTTATCGCTTGAATGTGGGTAAGTTTCATAAAGAAAGGCAACATTTTAAACAAAAAGAAAATACAATTTTTGTCAAAGACTCCATCAGAGTCCATCAACACCCCCAAAGCTTCACAGTAGGCTAGTTTCCTCTTCATGGGTTCGACATTTCATTCATTACAAACTATGTAAAAAAAAAAAAAAAAAAAGTATATTTAATAGGCTATTCAATCAAAAGATTCAACACAATTACAAGCCAAGTATACTTTGAATATTTAAGTATATCTCAATCAAAAGATTGAGTACAAGTATAGCCAAATACCTATACTTAGACTTTTCCGTCAGTATAAGTTATGTATACTTGAGTGCAATTTTAAGTATATTTCTGAGAAGTATATAAAAAGTAGACTGAAAGCTTTTTTCTTATTTTTAGTTTAAAAGTAGTAAGCTATACTAATAGCACATTTGAATAAACTTCTTTTTCATAAGGGTAGGCTGTTGCAGAATGTTATGTTTTGAATTTCAGCCAACCCATAAAGGTTTTTGAAAGCAACAGGAACAGAAAACATGACGTGATGCGAGACTGGTGCTTGAGATGAGTTTACAGATCTGTCTGTGGAGAAACTAGAGCACAAGTCAGCCACCATATTCCTAAAGCAGATTGGTTTGAAAGGTTAACACAAAATGCAAGAGCTACATGAAAAACCGTTTATTCATTTTATTATCTAAGACCTAATACATATGTCGCATAAAAAAAATTGAAATGTTGAAAAATTGAAAAGTTTCAATGCACAGAGACCAAATCTAGGTGACGGCTCTCAGACCAGAGGCCACTCCTGTCCCATCTCTGACCCAAACACATAAAGGAGCCGGAGAGTCGCCTGTGTGATATGGAATAAATTTGTGTTTTAATACAGTAGATTGGAGGTTTGCTGAAGTTGAGCTCCTATGCTCTCTCTCTCTCTCTCTCTCTCTCTCTACCTGTGCAAATCCAGCCACCATGTCATCATGGGCTCGGATAGCCACGAATCGCCAAACCGCAAAAATCATTTCTATGCGCAAAAACAGAGACAGTATAATGTTACCAGGGTGATGATACTGACGGCCATAAACTCACACTGCAAGTCTGTGTATGTCTGACTTCCGTTAGGCTGCTGTCTGACTCACACGTTTGTTTGTTTTTTTAAGAAAATAAATGTCCAAAATACAAACTGGTTGTAGGCTACAATTTCTCAAAAAATAACCCTAAATAACCAAATGATGAACTAAATAAACAAACAACTAAAAGAAAGAAAGAACTAGCCTAAAAACATTGAAGTTGATTCTCTAAAAACAATGATTTATCCCCCAACCGCAAAGGTTTGAAATATTTCATAAATTATATTTGACTGAAATACTTGTTTAGAAATATTTTACCCTACCTAATTTTCAACCAATCTATATTCAACCAATGATAAAACTGTGCCCACTGGTAGGAGCACATGTGTGCAGAAATGTGTGAAAACAACCAAGAACAAGATCTTAAAACTGTAAAAATCTTAAGGATATAAAAACAGACAACTTGTGTGTAATGCATATCGGTGACTAATATGTAGGCCTATTTCAGGTATAGGATTGACATATTTAGAGTTTTGGTATTTGTGCTAGTTTTGTATCAGGGTGTATTTTGTTATGCAGATCTGGCAACCCTGCTAGTAGAGCAGAAATTTCATTTCAGCTTAAAAAAAACAACAACCACCTGAGGAATCTGAGAAGTGTCTACCAGTTTTACAGAACAAGGACAGCGGTGTTGCCAAGCCTGCTTATAAGCAACCTTACTACTGCCAATATATACACGACACGCTGCCGTGAGCCAAGTGAGACATGCTACTGTTGTAAAATGAACACACAAAAAATTACCCGTAGCAGATCTATACAGGTGGAGCTGGGGAAGGTGGAGGGTTTCTGAAGCATGCTGCAAATGCTGACCAAGTATTTGAAGGTTGAGCAATGAGCTCATTTGCTACTGATACAGCAGGAACCAATCAGCTGTGCCCTATAGAGAATGATGTGATAGCGAGCAAGTTGAGTTAAGGACCTGTCAGCCTGCGCCATCTAGAGATTCATGACAGAACTTTGTATTTCACATAAACAACTTACACGAGTACCCTATTGAACCATGGAAATTAATCATTAAAAACATAAATGGAAATCTGTTTTTGGTCACAATTTAAGGTCCAATTTCACTATTAACTATGACTTTTGTCTCAAACTCCTAATTACAGCTTCTTAATAGTTAGTAAGGTGTTAAGATTTAGGTATCGGGTAGGATTAAAGGATGTAGAATATGGTCATGCCGATTAATATGTGCTTTATAAGTACTAACAAACAGCCAATATCCTAGTAATATGCATGCTAATAAGCAACTATTTAATAGTGAGAATTGGACCCTACACTAAAGCGTTACCCTGTTTTTATATACATAATAATTTTAAAATAAATAGAAAATAATTATAATGTTGTGTAGTCTAGACAGAATACATTTTCTCATTGAGAGATTTATTGGTGAGGGGATAGTTCTCTCATAATTTTATTGGAGCCTTGCACACATTACATACAGTTGGTGACAACTATTATACAGTTGCTTGAAGCAGTGCAGGAGATGAAGATAACTTAAAAATGTAAAAAATTCTGTCTGCTGTGCCATTAGAAATATGTTATTGACTCTTATATGTTGTCATTACGTTGCTATTTGACACCAGCCAATCATGGCAATGCTGATCGAGTATGGTTTCGAGTATCGATATATCTGCCCTTTCCAATGAACACGCAGTAATATCAGACAACTTAATCCATATATTGGTTACACTTTACAAGGTTTCATTTGTTTACTACATTAGTTAACATGAACTGACGATGAACAATACTTCTACAGCATTTATTCATCTTAATGTTAATTTCAATTGTAAAAAAAGTTGCTGCCTTAAATTTTTAAGTACAAACAACTTGGTTGTTTAAGTAATTTCAACTAAAATGACATTAAAGTGAATTGACCAATGTGCTGTACATAATACAATGAATTTAATCTTTGAACATTAAAAAGCTGAAAAATGATGAGTTAAAGTTGTTATAACTTAATGATCATATAATTTTTTACAGTGCATTTACTAGTATATTTTAAGATCAAAAGTTATATCTGTTAACATTATTTCGAACTAACATGAACATTTTTATTAACAAAGGGTTAATTAAGGCTGTAAAAAATATAATGCTCATTGTTCATGTTATTCCATTAATTTATTATTAACAAATGAGACCTTATAAAGTGTTACCCAGATATCTTAATCAAATCCGCAAATTCATTTGAAGAACCAAATTAGCCAGAGATCGATTATCACGATAGAAGATCTGGCATCTGTCAAATCATCTCAGATGTTGAAAGTGAGGTATGGAAAACCAGGTTACTGAAGGACGGGTAACTAAGCCAGCAGTGTCTTATGTTGTTTCAGCCATTTATGTCTACTGATTGATCAACTAACGAAAATTGGCAGAAAATTCATCCAATCTGTTAAGCATTAGCCATGACTGATTAAATAAAGCAAAATTCCACACGAAATGTGATTTGTACAATCTCAATGAGGTATAGTATAGAGGCCCAAAACCTACAACTCCCTTGTAATTCCCTTCATACCGTTCTTCGACACTTAGTTTGATATTTGAACCTGTGATAAGGATTTCCGATCACAGAAATTCTAATAATAAAGTCTGAAGGAACTCTGATGAGGACGAGACAGCACAAGAGTTTCCCCTCTGACAGGATGGTGTTGTCAGGTAGAGCTGCTTGTTCTTTCTTTCTGTCCTCAGAGTTTTTCACTGTTGGTTTTCTCAGGTCTGCTTGAGGCCAAAATGAATTTTTCATGTATGACCAGAGGGCTGTCCCGCTCCTAACGTGCAAACTTAGTTTAATATCCTGCCAACAAATCTGAAGCCAGAGAGAGACATGGAAGGAACTCTATGTTCCTGCATCCCTTCACTCTCTGTCCTTCAAGCAATTCAAGAGTGTGTGTGTGTGTGTGTGTGTGTGGTCCAGCGGCTACCGGCGGTGACCGCCACTCCCCTACGCCCCACTTCACACCCTAGTCGTCCCCCCCGTGGTCACCCGGGAAACCGCAGGCTGCCCAAGCTGGCGCCAGCCCTCTCGCTGAGCTGATCAATACTGCAGCATTTCCTGCCCATTCACTCAGGTCACACACTCACCTCATTAATTATTACTGCCAACACTGCTGCTGGAGCACCCCGGGCACCCACAACACACACACACACCCACAACACACACACACACACACACACACACACACACACACACACACACACACAGAGAGAGTCATCGGTTTTCGGACCAATATTTTGGTTAATGCCGCCCCCTATCATACCAATAAGTTCAGTCATAATAATAATGTTTGTTTGTCTTTATAGAAATATTGACCTCCGGTAAGTATCAGGGAATCAGACATTTTAGAATAAAGAGATAAAAGATTTTTTTTCAAAAAGACATCTCATTTTATTTTAAAAAATAAAGTTGATTTGGTGACCACGTGCATAGTGTGGGTGTATGAGTCCAGTAATAAACACTCGTCATTTCCCCATAATCATCATCATCATCATCATCTGTAGAGCAGGTCAGAACCGCAAACATTCCAAAGAAAGTCCTCTTTAAAAAGCACCCCCCCAAAAAAAGAAGAAAAAAACTCCAGGTGGGCTCAGTTTCAGCATCCAACTGAATTGGATTTATATATGCATCCAGATTGAAACCATCTTTAGAACTTGGTGACCGCACAGGCCATGTTTTCCAGCGCCGACCGAGCCTCCGAGGGTGGGAAGCACTTCATGGCCTCTAAGGCCTTGTTGCCATGGTAACTGCACAGGTCAAGTGCCTGGCTCACGCCTCTTTCCATCTTTATCAGGCCCCGGAGCTGCAGAACACGCAACAATGAGGAGACATTTTAATATCACTCACTCCATCAAACTAATGAAACTGAAACAGTAAAAGTAATATCAATTCAAAGAATTCAAATCATGGCAATTTCTACCGATTAACTGGATTTACTTGTGAAACAAATGAAAGTAACACTTTATAATAAGGGTCAAGTTGTGTTTGGTATCATGAACTAACAATGAACAAGTCTTTTACAGCTTTTATTAATCTTAAATGTTAATTTCTACATAATACATTTCAAATAAGATTTCAAATTGTATGAATTAACATGTAGTAATATGAACATAAATTAACTAAGCAAGGGTATATTAATTAGTTCAATGTTAGTTCATGATCCCTAATGGACAAACTAATGCTAATAAATATAATACATTGAAAATAATACACTTCTGTTCAAAAGTTTGGTGTATATATTTTAATGTTTTTGAAACATTATAAAAGTATCTTATGCTCACCAAGGCTGTATTTATCAAAAATACAATAAAATACAGTAATATTGTGAAATCTTATTACAATTAAAATTAACATTTCTATTTGAATTTTTCAAAAAATATACATTCCTAATGTAAGTAGTCTTTGCTGTCAATGTTGATACATTTAATGCGTCTTTGTTTAATAAATCAATGCAATGTCAGTTGAGTTAGTTGTCATATTCTTATCATGTTGTATGCTATATTATGTACAGCACATTGGTCAACAGTTGTTTTAAATGTTGCTTTTGCTGACCCCAAACCTTTGAACAGTAGTGTATATTCAATATGTTATTAGATAATATACATCATAAATAATATATTTATTTATATTTACCGTGCATCCAGAAAGTATTCACAGCGCTTCACTTTTTCCACATTTTGTTATGTTACAGCCTTATTCCAAAATGGATTAAATTCATTATTTTCCTCAAAATTCTACAAACAATACCCCATTAAATAACAATGTGAAAGAAGTTTGTTTGAAATCTTTTTTTAAATGTATTAAAAATAAAAAACAAAAACAAAAATCACATGTACATAAATATTCACAGCCTTTGCTCAATACTTTGTTGAAGCACCTTTGGCACCAATTACAGCCTCAAGTCTTTTTGAGTATGATGCTATAAGCTTGGCACACCTATTTTTGGGCAGTTTCTCCCTTTCTTCTTTGCAGGACCTCTCAAGCTCCATCAGGTTGGATGGGGAGCGTCAGTGCACAGCCATTTTCAGATCTCTCCAGAGATGTTCAATTGGGTTCAAGTCTGGGCTCTGGCTGGGCCACTCAAGGACATTCACAGAGTTGTCCCGTAGCCACTTCTTTGTTATCTTGAGTGTGTGCTTAGGGTCGTTATCCTGTTGGAAGATGAACCGTCGCCCCAGTCTGAGGTCCAGAGCGCTCTGGAGCAGGTTTTCATCAAGGATGTCTCTGTATATTGCTGCATTCATCTTTCCTTTTTTTCTGACTAGTCTCCCAGTTCCAGCCTCTGAAAAACTTCCCCACAGCATGATGCTGCCACCATGCTTCACTGTAGGGATGGTATTGGCCAGGTGATGAGCGGTTCCTGGTTTCCTCCAGACATGATGCTTGCCATTCATGCCAAAGAGTTCAATCTTTGTTTCATCAGACCAGAGAATTTTGTTTCTCATGGTCTGAGAGTCCTTCAGGTGCCTTTCGGCAAACTCCAGGCGGGCTGTCATGTGCCTTTTACTGAGGAGTGGCTTCCGTCTGGCCACTCTACCATACAGGCCTGATTGGTGGAGTGCTGCAGAGATGGTTGTTCTTCTGGAAGGTTCTCCTCTCTCCACAGAGAAACGCTGGAGCTCTGTCAGAGTGACCATCGGGTTCTTGGTCACCTCCCTGACGAAGGCCCTTCTCCCCCGATCGCTCAATTTGGCCGGGTGGCCAGCTCTAGGAAGAGTTTAGTGGTTCCAAACTTCTTCCATTTACGGATGATGGAGGCCACTGTACTCATTGGGACCTTCAATGCTGCAGAATTTTTTCTGTACCCTTTCCCAGATCTGTGCCTCGATACAATTCTGTCTCTGAGGTTTACAGACAATTCCTTGGACTTCATGGCTTGGTTTGTGCTCTGACATGCACTGTTAACTGTGGGACCTTATATAGACAGGTGTGTGCCTTTCCAAATCATGTCCAATTAACTGAATTTACCACAGGTGGACTCATCTCAAGAATGATCAGTGGAAACAGGATGCACCTGAGCTCAATTTTGAGTGTCATGGCAAACAGGCAAAGGCTGTGAATACTTATGTTCATGTGATTTTTTTTTCGTTTTTTATTTTTAATAAATTTGCAAAGATTTCAAACAAACTTCTTTCACATTGTCATTATGCAACATTGTTTGTAAAATTGACGAAAATAATGAATTTAATCCATTTTGGAATAATGTTATAACATAAAATGCGGAAAAAGGGAAGCGCTGTGAATACTTTCCGGATGCACTGTGTGTGTGTGTGTGTGTGTGTTTTTTATATATATATATATATATATATATATATATATATATATATATATATATATATATATATATATATATATATATATATATATATATATATATATATATATATATATATATATATATATATATATATATATATATATATATATATATATATATATATATATATATATATATAAACAATAATTCAATTTTAAGCCAGAATACTCCACACTCTCCCTCACACAAATGGTCTTGTAGGCCTCCACTGTTCTCTACAAACATGTTTTGCTGGAGGCCATTTTACCAAACGAATTCTGGGATGTGTTGTGCTAAGAAGCCCTTGGGGGCCTAGAGTTAAAAACAGCAGAAGAGACCTGCTTTCACTAATGTGAGTGAGAGGGAGACAGAGCGAGACATAGATGATGACATCAACTGCAGACTGATTTCTCACTGTTGTTTGCTTGGCTAAAGTTTTCTTTGACTACAACTTTAAAATTTTCAGTTTGACACAGAGATATGACCTCATGAGTAATGACCCACACTAGACACTTTTTACACACAAAAAACAAAACAACAACAACAATCAGATGGTGAATACTGGAGAGATTAATGTCGCATTTATGTGCTGATAACAGAGATATGTGATGTGTGTGTGTGTGTGTGTGGGTGTGATGTGTCTGTCTGTGTCCTGTTGAAGGAGAATCTCGTGTGATGTTGCTGTCAAACCGTCTCTCTGTCTCCTCTACAAATAAACCTGCCACTCTATCTCCTAATATCCTGTTTCTACGGCGACCCGAGCTGCTTGTGCCCTCCTCCTCTTCCTGCCCCCTCCCCACCTCATCTCTTCCTCTATCTTTCTCCCCGTCTTTCTTTCTGTCTGTCTTCTCCTTCTGACTTTGGAAATCAAATTTCTGAACGTGCTATCAGTTACAGAGAACAAACACCTCCTATCAGCTCACTCTGGACAGTAACCGCCAATATTCACTGCATTGGTCGATCAATATGCACTTTCAATGACCGATTCTTAAACTTTTGCGGTAATATTTTCAACCCCCTAACCCTAAATCTACTTAAACCCTAAAACCTTTTTTTCATTTGCATCTTAAACTTTCATCAAGATATTATTTAGTATGTTTATCAATCTCTTTTCCTCATGGGGACAGCTGGTTGTCACAATAATAGGTAATTTCAGGTTTCGCTAACTTAAAAAAAATCTTAATTAACTTCTCTTTTTGTTTGTTTGTAAACACTGACACACGCTGGGAGCCTGGAAATGATTTCATGACTGACTCCTGGGAAATCGATCTGTATCATAACTGTATGAATGTTTCATCAGAAGTATTGTGGCTGGATTCATTGATCAGTGGTTTGACCAGGAGGATTGATTTCTCTTGAATTCGATAGACAATCTCACTTATTCATTGGCTGAATGAAAATAATCAAAATATTTAGTGGTTTATACAGTAAAACACGCGAACACAAGTTCTCTGAACAAAAAGACACAACAATGAGGCTGTCATTACTTTGTTTTCACTCTCCCTTAATCATAAAATAAAAATAGGAGTCACTCACCTTTGTGTAATCTACCTGTCTAGCCATATTCTGGACCTGAAATGAAGAGAGAGAAAAATGTGAATCTAGAGAACGTCATGCTGACACAATGAAATCTGAACTGTAATGGCGTTTTGCCACCAGTCTAAAGGCTAAAATCTTATTGAATCACTTATATTAATGACAAGTCTCCTCGGTTACAATATCAATTATACTCCAGTAAAATTGACTTGACTGTCTGCTAGCTGCATTGAGACTTCTTCCACCACTGTAATGTGAATAAATGTACTAAAATTGGAATATACACCGATCAGGCATAACATTATGACCTAATATTGTGTTGGTCTCCCTTTTGCTGCCTAAACACAACCCTGACCCGTTGAGGCATGGACTCCACTAGACCCCTGAAGATGTGCTGTGTTTTCTGCCAAAGTCAAAGTAACATCCACATGGATGGCAGGACCCAAGGTTTCCCAGCAGAACATTGCCCAAAGCATCACACTGCCTCTGCCGGCTTGCCTTCTTCCCATAGTGAATCCTGGTGCCATGTGTTCCCCAGGTAAGGGACGCACACACACCTGGACATCCACGTGTTGTAAAAGAAAACGTGATTCATCAGACCAGGGCACCTTCTTCCATTGCTCCGTGGTCCAGTTCTGATGCTCACGTGCCCACTTTAGGCACTTTCGCCGGTGGACAGGGGTCAGCATGGGCACCCTGACTGGTCTGTGGCTATGCAGCCCCATACGCAACAAACTGTGATGCACTGTGTATTCTGACACCTTTCTATCAGAATCAGCATTAACTTCTTGAGCAATTTGAGCTACAGTAGCACGTCTGTTTGAGCGGACCACACGGGCCAGCCTTCGCTCCCCACGTGCATCAATGAGCCTTGGCCACCCATGAGCCTGTCGCCGGTTCACCACTTTTCCTGCCTTGGACCACTTTTGATAGATACTGACCACTGCAGACCGGGAACACCCCACAAGAGCTGCAGTTTTGGAGATGCTCTGACCCAGTCGTCTAGCCATCACAATTTGGCCCTCGTCAAACCTTGTTAAACCTCAGGGATATTAACCTGTCCAATTAAGAAGTATAAGTGATTGTGAATCAGTTTCAACTGCTTTTGTGCAAATGAAAGTGACAAAAGGTGCACTGTTGCACGCCAAAATGGAATTATTTTGCAGGTGGTGGCCATAGACAGTTGCTCTCTCCTTATTCTTCCAGACTAATTTGTCTTTAGCTTTGTTAGGGTCCTTGTCACTGTCTGTAGCATGAGGTAGCTTTGTTAGGGTCCTTGTCACTGTCTGTAGCATGAGGTAGTACCCAATCAGGTTGCATAGGCAGTCCAGCTCCTCCGGGATGGCACATTCATATGTGCCGTTGCAAGGAGGTTTGGTGTGTCTCCCAGCACAGTTTCAAGAGCATGGAGGAGATACTGGGAGACAGGCCGATACACGAGGAGAGCTGAACAGGGACATAGAAGGGCAACAATGCAGCAGCAGGACCAGTATCTGCTCCTTTGTGCGAGGAGCAACAGGAGAAGCACTGTCAGAGCCCTACAAAATGACCTCCAGCAGTCTACTGGTGTGCATGTTTCTGACCAAACTGTCAGAAACAGACTTCATGAGGGTGGCATGAGGGCCCGACGTCCTCTAGGGGGACCTGTGCTCACAGCTCAGCACTGTGCAGCTTGGTTGGCATTTGCCAGAGAACACCAGAATTGGCAAGTCCACAATTGGCCCCATTCCCTCCTAAACTGGGTAAACCCAGCCTGATCTGCCGGCGATTTGATTTCGCCCTGCAATTCAGTCTGGAAACCTGTACATTCAATTCTACTGCTTCTGTTACACTTTTGCGGGAACCAATCACAGACTGGCTCGCTATTGGTCGTATATGGGTCGTTGCCCGTTGCCTGTGGTCTGGTTGGTTGAAGGACTATCCCAATTGCATACGGTGTCATTTGAATTATGCTCGTTTATCACGCCTCTTGTGCAGTAGAAAATACATAGCAGACTCCCCAGACCACTGTTCAATCTTAAACCCAGACAAGTTCTCTCCATGAATGAGAGCACATGAGCACATGTGACAGAACTGAGCACATGTGACAGACATGAAAATGTCTGGAGATGCATGCAAGTTGGATCAGACTGTAACTTCAGTTCTTTACATTGATTTTGGTATGATTTTAAATCCAGCCCTCAGTGTTGATGATTTTGGTTTCCAGTGACTGTTGTCACATAATTTTGTTCTTAAATTATAGAATGTCTATAAATAAATATTTTCTAATGTAATATTTCATTCATTGAGATCAAATGTATGATTTAGGTGTTCCCTTAATTTTTGGAGCATTGAATATCATGGTACTATACACTCCATGAAATGTTACCATTCAAGTTTGTCAGTAAGGTTTTAAAAAATAAATACAAAATTCACCAAGGCTGCATTTATTTGATAAAAAATACAGTAAAAACAGTAATATTCTGAAATATTATTTCATTTTAAAAGAACTGTTTTCTATTTTAATACATTTAAAACTTTATTCCTGTGAGAGCAAAGCTAAATTTCCAGCATCCAGCATTACTCCAGTACTCACATGATCCTTCAGAAATCATTATATTATGAAAGTCTAAGATAAAATCTTACTGACCTGTCAAATTTGTATTTTCTATTAATTTATACTGATTTACAAATACACTTTCAGCATTTTATTTCATAGAGAGTATTTGAAGCATCACACTTGCTTCAATGTCATTTCACAGCATTTGCTTTGCAACCAGTGTGTTAGCGTGCCGGCTTCTACCATTTTGATGTGGTGGTCCGGTACCTGTTTTAGCTGATGCTGCCATCTCTCAGGTCCTATGATCTGTCTGTGGAAGACAACAGGAGCCGAATCCAAACTAAACACAGCTGGCTCTGACCCGCTCTTCACGAACGGCTGTAGATCAGAGTTTAGCTACAAAACACACACATATATCCATGAATGTCATGAAACACTGCGTGTACAGTCTTAAGAGAAAACAGGAGAAAGAAACTCAAGCAGACTGGAGGTATAGAGAAAAAGCTTGTGCCCACAATGCACGTGTGCGAATGTGCATACACACCTTGTGTCCAAGAGTGAGGTGTTTTCCGTACTGAAAAGCCAAATTCTGAGCCTCGGTACCATGTTTGGCCAGCTTCATCGCTGCTTGACAACTCTTGGCAAGCAAAGCACCATGGGACAGGAATGTCTGGTCTTCCCAGGAAGTAACTGTTAGACTGCCCTCCTTCAGAATACAGAAAAACACAATCAAATAAGCATTAATGTTTTATAGTTACTGTGATGTAAACTACAGTAATGACATTTAAAATGTTACAAAAGATATTTCAAATAAATGCTGTGCTTTTGAACTCTTTTAATATTTTAAAATATTAAGTAGCACAACTGCTTTCAACGTTGATAATCTTAAGAAATGTCTCTTGAGTACCAAATCATCATTTCTGAGGATCATGTGACACTGAAGACTGGAGTAATGATGCTGAAAATTGAGCCTTACCATCACAGGAATAAATACAATTTTAAAAAACATTAAAATAGAAAATTGTTTATAAAGTGCCCGTATTATACTATTAATGTCTCCTACAACAGGTTTACAAGCATCAAAGTTCAAAAAACTGTTTCATTCTCTCATAATATACATTGCACATCACCACATTTTTTCAATGAATCTCAAACGACTCGTCAGATGAATCAGTTTCTCTAAATCCCTCATTTCCGCGAGCTACTCTGCTCTGATTGGTCAAATGAACCAGTCTGTGGTGATTGGTCTACTGCTTTCAGCGATAGTCGGAAGCTAAATGCCCATTCTGAATATCAGCTCAGGAGGCTTCCTAAAGCTCAGCGATTGTACACACTTTAAAGACTGTAACGATGACTTTGATTTACCATATCAATCCGAGCACGAGTCCGATGATCAACCCAAACCTTCATCTCAAGGATGACTTGAGCAGGATGTTTCTTGGTAATAGACTACTCATTTTGAGGTACATTCTGAGATGTTGCACCTGTATTTCCTCACCATCAGCATTAACAAGTTTATGTCCATCAACAAAAATATATATTTCTAATTTATTGTGGTGCACAGGCAGGAACTGTATCAATATGACGTGAATGACTGATGTAACATTAAAGTTTGTAAAACAAATCTTGCTCCATCCATTATCTTTACTCAAAGTAGTAAGAACGACAGACAATCTGCATTAATAGACACAGTTTTAGGTAATATTTCACAGCTGCTTAGCAGAAGTAATTCAGTTAGACAGAAATAAATGTAAGTTAGCCGGTTAGCTTGCACAATATAAAACACAAAACTACGTATTTTGAACACCCGGTAGAAAATATATACATCAATAATTATTAGGGATGCATTGAAATTAAAATTCTTGGCCAAAGCTAAGTGAATAAAACACTTGGCCGAAGGCAGAAGCCGAATACCGAACGTGGTTTTTCTTTTTTTTTTTTTCATTTATTTTGCCAATTTTTTCACCATTGCATAAATATTTTTTTTTAAAGATAAATAAATTACAAAACTACAATTGAAAAATATTTATTTAACAGAATATTTTTTGTTGCATTCAAACAGACATTATACAAAGCACAATATAACTTTAAAAAAAAAGTAAAAAAAGAAAAAAAAATTATATATATATGGGTCAAAGACGAAATAGGGGTTTTCAAGCATCAAAAAAATAAATGTGTAATACAGCTTTAAATTTAGTTTTTTCCTGTACATTAGAATGTGTCCTGTTTAATTTGATATTTTCTTATAGAAAATAATGACTATCACACATTTTTTACCATGATTTACAGAAGACACCCACTAAAATGTCATTCAGTGTAACAATATTTATGTATCAGAAAATCTTATTAGGCATATTTAAAACAGGAATCATTTGATGGCATATTAAAGGACTCTATTTAAGTATCAAAGTCCAGCCCACAAATACTAATTCATTGTAATTTTTAAATCTTTATACTTTGCCACTATCCTTCAAACCACTAGGTTTACCTATTTGCCAGGAAGAAGTTTTTGTAAGGAAGTGAAAATCATTTAAAATAGAATAAAATTTTGTATGATCACATTATTTTATATATTTTAATGATTACAGGTTAGAATAAGTATATTGTTTAATTTTTTACATAAATATATCTGTTACACTGAATGAAAAAAGCATTACCCTGAATGACGAAATTCTACTTCAGCTTATATTGCAGGCCATAAGCTGGCCATCTATATAAAAAAATGAGCTTGACCAGTAAAGTTAATCACAATTATTCACAACATCTACTTATTTTTAAAAAATTCTAACAATATAAATGTTTTTTTGGCATTTCACTGAATGACGTGCGGTTTTGTAACTTAGATACCACACCATGAAAAGGTGGAATTATCAAATATTTAAGAGCAATGAATTCACTTTTCTGCTGCACCACATGGTCTTCAGGGGGCCTTTTGATGATGTCACAGACTGTCGAATGACTATCTGTTTTTTATATGATTTCAGAATGGCTTCTTGATCCTGTTACAATGAATGATCTCTTACAAACTGGATTTTCGGGACAAAAGTCCCCTGGTTATTTAAATACTTAAAAAAATAAGTAAGACATAGTCCTTTTAATATAACACAGCCAACACATATTTGAAAATGCCAAGAAAACAAATATTTTTTTTACTTGTTATTTCATACATTTATTTAAAGATGTAATGGCAAAATCAAATTCCGGACCATTACGCTGAATGACAATTTTACACTTTGGAACATTATTTCCCCTAAATGTTGACATTTTATTTTGACAAAAGTTATTTGAAATAGTAAAGTAGACAGTTTACTTGCATTTAACATGTTTTTTATGTATATAAAATGACTTTTGTAAACATAATTTGATGCGGACACCAAAATTGTCACGTCTCGTCTTTGACCCATATATATATATATATATATATATGAGAGTGTACAGTGAGACATTTAAGATTATTTAGAATTTCAATAATATTTCGCAATAATATTTTTCTGTTAATCTATTAGTGCCTTTACATTGCTTTAATGCGTTACTATTTCACTATGTCACTTGTAGCGTGCAATTGGCCATTAATCCTTTTTGCAACATGAAAAAAATATATATTATTCAAAGGATTATTCAGACTGTAGACCCGAAAGCGAGCCAAGACCGCTCCATTTACAATCACTAAACGCTTTTGCTATGTCAGTTTATCGCAATCTCACAAAGTACAAAGTTCAATGAAGCTGCTAATAATGCACAATAAACATCTTCCTTGCGTCGATTCGTGTCTACACTTTGTTTGTTTGTTCATGAGAGGTTTTGCGAGCCTGTCACTGCTGCAGAAACACGTTGTAAATGGATACACTTGACGTTCTACAGACACAAATATGCACTGGAGCATTTGCCAATATATATTATTACAGTATCAACTGAGGGTGCTCTTGCTTGCATTTGAGGGTGCTTAGACACTTTAATGCTTCCACACTTCCGACATGTTTGCTGCATTTAGAAGCGTCCGCGCCTCTCTCTCACACGCGCTGGTTGCTATTTGATCGCGTCATCAAAAACGTCATTGTTTGGTTAAATTTATTCGGTCCTTTCACTTATTCGACCGAACACCAAGTGCAATTTTTGCTATTTTCGGCCAAATAATTTCGGTTGCCGAACAATGGGTGCATCTCTAATAATTATTCATACTTACAGGTTGTGATTCTGAGGAGCAAGCCTGGCCAAATAAACTGAGTACTGACCAATCTTTCAAGCGTTTTGCGAATCCTGCGTTGAACTCAGAGATTTGAGAAGGAGTCATCAGTAAAGGGCAGGTCAAGTTGTTCGCGGCCCGACAAAGTACAACATAGGCGGGCATTATGCAAATGTCTTATCTAGTGACGTAGAACCGTAATGCAGAGAGATCAACTCATTTAGACGGTTCAGAGTCGATTCTTTCTTTTGTGAGACAATAACTTTATGCACTTTTGACTTTCCAACTTTGCAGAACATTTACATTCACAAACAGCTATATTACACACTGCATGAAATTCGAAAAACCATTCACAAAATTATTGTCTTTATTTTTGATCAAATAAATGCAGCATTGGTGAACATAAGCGAAATATTTTGCAAAAAATTGTACCGCCCTCAAACTCTTGAACGGTATTGGTTATTGAGATGGGGAGCTAGAATATATCATAAAACAAGCCCTCCAAGACCACAATCAAAAGGAAACTTCTAGTCAAATTTAATGTAAATTCCCAAACAAACAGAATGTTGCAGTAAACTTTAAGGATGCAATGAGAAAAAAAATGAGAGAGTAAACAAAAACTGATGGTATGAGGGTGGGGGGGGGGAGCTGTAACCGAAGGAAGGAAAGTTGATGCAAACATCTGCTCGGAAACGTCTCCTCTAAAAAGGGTAAAAGAAACTTGAATCTCTCTCTCTCTCGCTCTCTCCCTCCCTTGTTGCATTTCTCTCGCATAAACGTGGTCCTCTCCATCACTTTTCCTCTTTCTCGCCTCACACAGGAAACTTTGTCATTCATTATTTACTAGTGGTTTGCAGATGTTTCAAGTCAGCCTGTGTTTCGCTCTGTTTGGAAATGTTTCGCTTGTCTAGTCGTACGCTCTGTTTTGAAAGCTTTGAATATGAAACATTAAACACTAAAAAGATTCCTCTGCTACTCAATTATAATTGATTTATGAGGGGAATAAAGCTTAGCAATAAAAGATATTACATCTCATAGATGGTACATGTATATTAAAGCAATAAACCACAGAAGCGGTGCCTTAGAGTAATTTACATATGGCTTTGAGTGGTTGCTTTTATAAAACAGGAATATAATAAAAGACAATGTTTCATAAACACATATGCACACTACCATTAAAAGGTTTTGGGGTCAGTAAGATTTTTTAATGCTTTTGAATGAAGTCTTTTATGCTCATCAAGGTTGCATTTGTTTGATTAAAAATATTATTAAGATATAAAATATTTTTGTTTCAATTTTCAGCCGCTGTTAACAAAGATTGTACAAATAGTTAGTTAGCATAGCTAGCTAGCTAGCAAGCACCCTGGTGGCTATATGTGGTAAGTGCAGTGGGCTGAATGCCGTACCTCTGCAGAACTGGAGCTCTCGTGATAGATTCCTTGCACCACATCTCCGATAGCACTGGAGATCAGCTCCACCACCTATAACAAAAATAACATTAGAACACTTAGGGCAGCAAAATATTTTCCGCATAAATGAAGACTCAGAATAAGAGTGTTGATATCAGCCCCATCTGTTCTGAAATGGGTATTTATTAGGACATGAGCTGTTTGGGAATATGGCAAGACTTTTTTCCAGTCCACTCAGTCTAAAAGAGCATCTGAGGGACAGATAGAATAACCAGCACTTCAGTTATTAAACAGATGGCCAGTCAAAACAGTGCAATGTCCAGAGGATACAGAGCTTAATGAGGACTCTGACATCTGCACAAGCTTATTGATTCGGTTTTTTGCTCTTTAAAACACACTAGCACAAAACTGCTCATATCACACAAAAAAACTCAACACCAACTGAAAATCATCTAATATTTGAGTTTTGATTGGGCTGTTTTCTTGAGCAAAAATTGCATGCAAAATACACATTCTAAATGCAATATATAATGGATGGATGGATGCACTTTTTGGGGCTTCACATTTTGGGCTGCCATTTACTGCCATTATAAAGCTTGGAAGAGCCAGGATATTTTTTTATATAACTCTGATTGTATTCATCTGAAAGAAGAATATCATATACACATAGGATGACTTGATGGTGAGTAAATCATGGGCTAATTTTCATTTGTGGGTGAACGATCCCTTTAATTCAATCAAAAACGTTCTAAATCTCTTTAAAACCATGGTTCCGAATAGGACTACTGCAATTATAGGAGTTAATACATTTGTTGCACATTGTTTTAACTTAAATTTTAGTTATATGAATTTAAAACTGAACTGTTTTGAATCATGGTTTGCATCTTTGAGAGCATCCTTTGAGAGCTAGCTTCTTTTCTATTACACAGAACACAATAAGTTGACATGAGGTTGAATAAAAAGTGTTTGAATTTTCTTTTTTGGGTGAATTTAAAAGAAAAACCAACTCTTGAATGTGCAGTGGCTAGAGTACTCCTGAGGGGGGCGCTACTCCGTTACAGCAACTTCACAACAGTCAGCTGGAGTCAGTCACTGACAGCTCCGTCTTTCATCTAATCACATGCTTCGCTATCCCTTCCATCCGTCGCCCTAGGCTACATTCTCCACCTTATTTTCACCCTCCGTCGTTCTTTTCCCTCTTTTCCCGAAAGACCTGCCTGTTGAATCACAAGACCACAGGCTGAATCTCCAGGGAACTAGAATAGCAGAGGCCTTCCATCCAGACACTGCTATTCCTCAGCTATTCCTCAAATTTAATATCATGTTACTCTTCTCCATTCCCCAAACTTTCTCCCTCAAACTTTGTTTTTCTCACTCTTTCCTTCTCTCTCTCTCTCTCTCTCTCGCTCTCTCTCTCTCTTTGCCCTCTGAGTAACCAGATCTTTGAGGAAACAGTGAGGAACTTGACTCCTCTACCCAGAGCCCAGAGAAGACAGAGAGCCCCTATAGCGCAGCCAGATGTGCGGCTTCACACACTCCACACAGAGAAAATTAAAGCGCGTGTGTGTGTGTGTGTGCGAGAGAATGAATGTGTGTTTGAACTGTGTGTTTGTGGACGTCTATGTCTTTTGTGTGAGTTTGTGTGAGTTTGTGTGTGTGTGTGTGTGTGTGTGTGTGTGTGTGTGTGTGTGTGTGTGTGTGTGTGTGTGTGTGTGTGTGTGTGTGTGTGTGTGTGTGTGTGTGTGTGTGTGTGTGAAGTGGGGGGGGGGCTTTTTTTGGAAAGTATCAGATAAGCTGCCCTCCCTCCGTCTCGTCTCATTCCCAAATCCAGCCGGAGTCGTGTTTCGCCGACAGGTCTGTGAGGAGAAGAAAGAGGAGACAGCCGCTTGCGGATCCCTTTACCGTTTATACTAGTGTCGAGCCAGAATCCCACTCTCTCACTCTCACACACACACACACACACACACACACACACAGTCTACTAAGTCAGGATCCCACTCAAGGCCACGATACATAATACAGATCAATCAGGGGGAAAAAGCGCTTTGCTGCGGAGAGAGAACGTCTGATTTCTACCGCTAATGCTCTCACGCTAACTGAACCGCTAATGCAATGGGGCCTCGCCCTCATTTACATGGACGGCAGTTTGAAGAGGGAGATGCATCCGGATGGTTCTAGCTGGGTGAATGTCAGTTACATCAAGGGACTAGGAGAGACACTTAATATTTTAATCTCTGTCACTAATTGTAAATACATCTATGGAAGTTTAAAGAGTCTGATCTCTGATTGGCTGGACATCCTGTCAGTCAGTCACTACTTCAGTGAGTCAGAACAGAGCGTGTGTGACTTTAATCATGGTTCGCTGCACAACAGGTTCAGTTTCACACAAAAAAGGATTTTATTCACACTCACTTGTGTGTGTGTGTGTGTGTGTGTGTGTGTGTGTGTGTGTGTGTGTGTGTGTTCACTAAAAACGAGGGCTCAAAATGACCTTCTGTCCACAGCTGCCAGCCAATGGCGAGTGAAGTGAAAAAATTGGCATTTCTTACCGACTATGAAACAACATTTTGCATTATTTTTTAAAAGTTTTTTTTAATTCAAAAGACATTTTATTCTTGCGACAATAAAATTAAGCTGTTTTTTTTTTTTTTTTTATATTAGTGCATATACAGTACTGTTTAAAAGTTTGGGGTTGGTAAGCTATTTTAATGTTTTTGAATCAAGTCTCTTATGGTCTCCAAGGCTGCATTTTATTTGATCAAAAATTGGCCTACAGTAAATTTAAAATAGCTGTTTCCTATTTTTATGTTTAATTGGTAATAATAAGAACCGTTATACATGTTGAAACTAGTTGTGCTGCTTAATATTGTCATTGTTTTTTTTTCCCCAAGATTCTCTGATGAATACAAAGTTCAAAAGAACTGCATTTATTTGAAATGGGAATCTTGGTAACACTGTAGTTTAGTGTCCAATTCTCAGTATGAACTAGTTGCTTATTAGAAATGGGCGGTTTCTTAGTACTTATAAAACACATATTAATGCCTTATTCTGCATGGACATATTCTACATCCCTTAATCCTACCCAATTCCTAGATTTAACAACTACCTTACTAACTATTAATAAGCAGTAAATATGAGCTTGAGGCAAAAGTTGTAGTTTACAGTCAGTTAATAGAGAGAATTGGATCCTAAACTAAAGTGTGACCAAAATCTTCTATAGCATTATAAAATGCAGTCACTTTTGTAGTCTTACATTCTTACATGTAAAAAATAAATATCTCACTGACCCCAAACTTTTGAAGCTTTAGTGTACATGTTGCCATATGTATGTAAAACATCACCTGTCACAAAATCATCAGCAAGGACTTTTAACTGGACTTTTATAAAAAGTCACCAACAGCAATAGCATAAATCTAAGTATTAAATGTAGAAACCAAATCTTTACAGAGTTTTAAATATCCATTTTTCAATTCTAACTCTCTAACTTTATAAGCCTAATTCTCTAACTTAAATCCTTGGACTCGAATTGGAACACACTTGACCTCTAAACAGGAGGAATTTCCAATTTCGTCCACCAGGAGATGCTATAGAACACAACACAAACTCCTAAACTCACTGTATTACTCCACATTATCTACCTAAAGAGAATGTGTAAATAACACGCAGACACATAATCAGGTGTGAGTTCAGATTATAAGATGTCTGGCTGTCTGCGTGCTGAGCTCCTCTCGAGAAAAAACACAGAATCTGTTCTTCATATTAGTCACCACAATCTGCTGATCATCTCAATCCCCTGCAGTCATTTCCATGTCCGCTCATGCACACATTAAAGTGAGCTTGAGTGTGCTTGCATGTGTCTGAGGCTACGCAGAAGGAAAAGAGTTTGTTTTCCTCCACGGGGAGAGCTGCATTCTAGAGCTGCTCTTGGTGACAGATCCTGTCAGCGTACTGCTGCTTAGTGCATCTGAGTGTGTCTGTGTGTATTAGAGACACAGAGAGAGATGAAATGTTAGGGTTTCTAAGTGCAAATCCCTTTTTACTTAGTCTGTTAATATTATGATATGACAAGCGATATCCTCGAAAACAGTGAATCCCAACCAGGGGTATGTGTAGCCTACTTAAAAGGAACACTCCACTTTTTGTGAGAATAGGCTCTTTTTCATTTATTACTTTTAGCATAGCTTAGCATAGATCATTGAATCTGATTAGACCGTTAGCATCTCGCTCAAAAATGACCAAAGAGTTTAGATATTTTTCCTATTTAAAACTTAACTCCTCTGTAGTTACATCGTGTACTAAGACCGACGGAAAATGAAAAGTTGTGATTTTCTAGGTCGATATGGCAGGAACTATACTCTCATTCCTGCGTAATAATCAAGGAACTTTGAGCCGTCCCATGAGTGCAGCGGCGCAATGATATTACACAGTGCCTGAAAATAGTCCGCAGCGCTCTCTGTGCAAGCAGGTTGTCACGTTGGTTATGTTGACGGAAGTTAGCCTATTTTCAGGCACTGTGTAATATCATTGCGCCGCTGCACTCATGGGACGGTTAACAGTCTAATCAGATTCAATGATCTATGCTAAGCTATGCTAAAAGTGCTACCGCCAGACACAGAGATCGGCTGAATGGATTCAAAAACGGTAAAACTCAACTGTTTAAATCTAGGGGAGAGGGAAAATGAGCCTATTTTCAAAAAAAATGGTGTGTTCCTTTAAAGCTACACTATTTAACTTTTCCGTCCACTAGAGGTCGCCTGTTCAAAACAAAGGCGTAGTTTGATGACGCCACGTTTGAGCGCAGAATCTTGGGACATGTGGTCTTCACCTCAGCCGGTGGAAAAGAGTCAGGATAGGACTCGGGCAGAAATCATGTTCATGGATGCGATTATTAACATTACTGTAGTATGAAGCAGAGCAGGACCGAGTGTTGTGGAGCTGAGCAAGGCCGCAGGAGCGATTGAAGAGCGGGACTGTTATTATGGCATAGTCGCCGGCGGGACTTTTATTATGACACGGTTGCCGGCGCCACTTCCTCTTTTCCAGTCATGAGTATGAGGTAACGCAACTCTGTTTATCGTATTAGATATATCTGAGTGTGTTGAAAAGGAAGTTATGACGTTTGCTCAGCAGCTGCTATGACACTTGTTCACACTGCAGTGAGAGTAAAGTGTTTCACTGAATAAAACCGGAAACCGAGGGTGACGCAGATATGACGCAATCGACAGGCGACTCCCTCACACGCATAGCTCACACGTCCCGGTTCCTTGGTTAAAATAGCAATTTCTCACGATTTACAAATAGTTGGAAACATTTGGGATATTCTAAGTACTCAACTGAACAAAATATATAACACTGGCCTAGTGGTTTTTGGATATTTTACTGCAAAAATCCTACATAGTTCACCTTTAAGCAGGTCTTGTTTTTTTTTTTGCTTTGTTAAAGATCTATAAAACAGGGGGGGAAATACAAATTTAATTAAATACTATGGCTCTGTATAAAAATGGAGTAAACCAAAACCCTAGTGAGCTTTCTTCATATACAGCATTTCAAGGGACCACAGGCATAAAGCAGCATCACATATCCTTCACAGAGAAAGCAATCCCATAATGCACTAAACAAAACCCAAAATGCCAAACAATATGAGAGAATATTGATTATAAATACACTACCGTTGAAAAGTTTGGGGTCAGTAGGTCTTTTTTATGCATTCAATTTATCAGACTTTTACATGGAATGTGTTAACAAAAAATATTTAAAATAAATGTTGTTCTTTTGAAAAATGTATCAGTTTTTATGCAGTTTCAACATTGATAATAATAAGAAATGTTTCTTGAGCAGCAAATTATCATATTACAATGATTTCTGAAGGATCATGTGACACTGAAGACTGAAAATTCAGCTTTGACATCAAAGGAATAAATTACATTTTAAAATATATTCAAATAGAAAACAGCAATTTTAAATTGTAATGATATTTCACAATATTACTGTTTTAGCTGTATTTTTGATCAAATAAATGCAGCCTTTGTGAGTAAAAGAGACTTTTGTTATTTTTAATTTAATACCGAAAAAGTATTAGAAAAATGTAACTCAGAACTAATAAAAAAACTGATAGCACCCCATATGTACCCAGAATGTTTGTGTGCTTTGTATTTATTGAAATAATTGAGTTGAGGCTCCTGTGTGCTTCAGTACAGAGTGCTATTTGTATAATGCATGGAGTTGTTGCCAATGTAGAGACTTTCAAGGCAGTAACTTAATGGTTGATGTCAGTTTGAGCTGCCAGAATGGACCCTATGAGTTAAAAGTAACACACACTACAGGGCTATTTGAGCCATATCAATAGAGTACATACGACAAAATAGGTTGGGAAACAATGCTCTAAAATGTCCTGATGTATTCTGCCATCACTTTACATCTGAACTGGCCATTCATAATGCTGTATGATATTCAGAAAGATGTTCTAGTGAGATGCTGTAACCCTTAGTGGAGAGAGGCAGTGAGGCTGCTGGCCGCATGCAGTTAGACGGTGCTTTGACTGCGACTCTAATTAGAGCTGGAGGAGAACACTGACACTTAATGAGGGGTGTAGGAGACATATGCTCACACACACTCACGCACACACACACACACACACATAAAGAGCGCAAGAGAATGTGGGAGAATATGCAAGTTTATGGAAATTAGCAAGAGAGGACACACAACGTACAGCGTGGCGAACAAAGTCTTTGAGAACTGAAATCAGAAGCCGGTGAAATGATTCTCTTTTTTTCTTTGTGCTTTGCATAAAAACACAAATGAGATGACAAAAAGTAGCATACACCAACATGAAGAGATGCGTCTGTTTATTTTGCTATATTTTTGGTACAACAAAAACAGGAGTAAGCGAAATCTGACAAAACCTCAATTTAGGGATGTCAAGGAGGTTATTCGTTGGAAAAATTATTGATGGTAATAAATGTATCCATTTTTAATCCTGAAAATGTTTTCTTTTAGGGTCCCTTTTCTTTTAGGGTTAGTGGTTAGTCGGTACTATTTATAATTATATTTTATTTTTATATTGTTAAAAAAAACTATTGAAATCTATGCTATGTCCTCATCTACACTATTCAAAAGTTTGGGGCCGGTTTCTTATGCTCACAAGGCTGCATTTATTTGATCAATATACAATAGTGATACTGTGAAATATTATTACAATTTAAAATATTTTAATATGTCATTTAATTATTCCTGTGATGGCAAAGCTGTATTTTCAGCATCATTACTCCAGTCTTCAGTGTCACATGATCCTTCAGAAATCATTCTAATATGACGATTTGCTGCTCAAGAAACATTTCCTATTATTATCAAAGTAAAATTTTTTTTTTTTTTTAGAAATCATAATGTAATTTTTACAGGATTCAAAATAACTTGGTTCAAATGAGCAGTATTGATTTGATATACAAATAGTTTGTAGCATTATAAATGTCACCATTGCCACTTTTGATCAATTTAATGTATCCTTGCTGAATACAAGTATTACTTTATTTTATTTGAAAAAAGACTGACCCCAAACTTTTTAATGGAAGTGTAGATTGCTAAGAAACTGTGTTTGTACTGTTTATTTATGCACAATTTATTTTACGATGGAGCAAACTCGGAGCATGGTTTCTTTCATTACTGATTATGGCATAAGCAATGGAAAAAACCTGGAGTGGACTATTTGCAGAATGCATTTAGTACCTTAGTGTCATTGAGCTGGGCCAATCCAGTGCAGGCGTTCGCCAACAGGAAATCCCCGCTCAGAACGGCCATCTTGTTCCCAAAATGCATGTCTTTGAGGGGGCCGTCCGAGTTAGTCCACTCCTTCAGATTAACAATCCCACGATGCACCAGGAAGGCCGTGTGAATCAGCTCCGTGATCTCAGCCAAGTTCCGCTGACTGACAAAGAGAGAGAAAGAGACATTAAGATTCAGTTAAGAACAGTTGAGATACTATAGCACACTTTATACAGAAGGGTGATTTTCTTCTGCAGAACAAATAACCCAGAGAGAGTGTGAAGTGTCCTGGTGAGCATAATGCACTTCACAAACTACCAACTTCCACTGATTATCAGACGAGCCAGATTATCACAACGCCATCACATGGACGTTATAATCAAATGTTGATTTGGGTTCAGGACCATAATCAGCTTGAGCCATTGAGGTCTCAGCGATAACCACCTTCCAGACACAAGAGAGAGACGTTAGCGCTGATGACCACTTACCCCTCCTTCAGAGCGGGAGACATGGAAAGAAAAGAGGGTGAGAAAATGAAGGAAAAGCGTCTTTGATGAAGGGATTCTCTTCAGTTTGGCAGTATGAGAGGAGCACTGTGACTGTTTCTGCTCACACACACACATGGCTAGTGCCTGGGTAATTACAATGCACTGCAATAATTCTTGTTGTCATTAAATGCTGTTCATTAATGGACCATCTCCTGAGCTCAATCATCCCTATTGTGCAGAGCTCTCTCGTCCACGCATCCGCTGATCCCGGTCAGTTTCACTTCAGCTGACGCGAGCGCATGAGTAAAAACTGATCGGAGATGTTTATGTGATTTACAATAGACAAGGATGACTGTGGAAACTCAAACATACTTTAAACAAGTGTAATTGTATGCATCCAACATCTCAGGACAAGAGTTGTAGAGTTCTACTTGTCTTTATTTATCTTGGTGAATGTGAAATAATGCTTTTTGAAAACCTATTCAATTCTGATTCATACAATTAACCCTACATTTTTTTTCAAAGAATATCCCGTTTACCTCTGAAATGCATGTGATTAAGAAAGTCAAATGTGCAGTGAATGGGATTTCAAGTTAGAAGGTGTGTTCTAGATAAGGTCTCTAGGGCTTCCCTCACATGTGACACAGGTTTGTTCTTTGGATGACACTGTGAACAGGCCAGATTGTAATTTTTTATTAAAATGACAAAATTACATTAAATGAAAAATTAAGACTAAATTAAAAATACAGTGTGAACAGCCCAAAACTCATTAGATGTGACATTTTTAATTAAAATTAAAAAATATATAAATAAAAAAATACATTGTGAAAAGCCCACAATGTATTAAATGTAACAAATTAAAATAAAATAAAAACAAAATAATTCAAAAATATAATGTAAACAGCCTAAACCTCATTAAATGGGACATTTTAATTATGATCAGTCACTGTAAAAATTGTAATTGTAAAAAAACTGCAAAAATTATATTAAATTAAAAAATACAGTGTGAAGTGTCTGAATTAATGTGTGTTTTATCCACATTATCATCCATAATCATTCACCATCATCATTAGCATGCTTTATTTCTATTAGAGTGTAAGACAACGAGTCCACAGAATGCCAATAATACAATTTCGGCCCTTTTCCGCCTCCTTGCCCCCGTTCTTAATTGATGTGTAATTTCACCGCAGCCTCCTCGGAACATCAGGTTCATAATGATTGACTCCATTTATTTAATTTAGATTAACGTGCCAAGTTGGACTATTTTAATGCCACATTTAAAAATTCATGTTAATAGCTTTAAAAAAAAAAAAGGATTTGGGCCTGCAGTGTGAATGAGGCCAAGGTGTGTGTATGTGTGTGTCTTTCTCAGCCCCCATCTGGCTGCCAGTATTGAGTTGCTGATTTGATTCTAATTAGTAATAGTGATGATATTTCTAAAAACTGTTCATTCAAAAATGGAATGAACAGTTTTCTGTCCTGAAATGATTTTTTTTATACGTAGTCTTTGTCTCCTTCATCCTTGGACTGGCTGCAGTGTTTTGGCTGTGTGCAGACAGACGGAGTTGAATCGAAATCTAATTTTCCCCCAAATCTGCAGCTATGCCGTCTACGTTTTTTTGAAGTCAGTGGGAGGGGCAGCACAGGGAGTATAAATAGCCTCGGAACTCAGTTGCATAGCAACCGATGCCATGGCGCAGAGGGGTTCCGCCCCCTGACACGCCCCCTTTCTCTGCTTGCTCTATTCTCTCTGCCAATTTAACCCTGAAGCACAGTCAAGCGTGTGCTTGCAAGCTCACAGCAGATCACCTTAGAGGTCAGGGTGTCAGTTGACCAAAAGCATCACTAAACCTGTCACACAGTGTCTCAGCAGATGATGTTTTAATGAAAGATTGTTTTGCTTCTAAACTTATGATGACACAACACACACACACACACATATAACCGCTAGCACTAGATAAGACCTGCTCCATTCAGCATTATATGTATTAAAGATTTTACGATATCTTTATGAACTTTTTGAAGCATCAAAGTTTCAGTTGCGTAGCTGTTTATGGAGGGACAGAAAACTCTCAGATTTCATCAAAAATATCTTAATTTGTGTTCAGAAGATGAACGAAGGTCTTACGGGTTTGGAAGTTACGACATGAGGGTGAGTAATTAATGACAGAAATTTCATTTTTGGGTGAACTAACCCTTTAAATATGAATATATAGGCCGACTATTATTCAAAAGTTTGGGGTTGGTACGATTTTTAACGTTTTTTGAAAGAAATCTTGTATGCTCGCCAAGGCTGCATTTATTTGACCCAAAATGTGCATTTAAATATGTTAATGGAAACCCAGCTAGTGACTAAACAGGTAGTGTTTTTCGCGTATGACAGAACCAGAAACGGGCTTCCAGGATGCCATAATGTCTAATGTCCAAGCAAACATATAGTGACTACAGTGCTTATATGCAGCTTTCGGACAAAGCCAAAGTCTGCAGAATGTCACACTCTAGTTCCACAACGCAACTTTAAAAGAAATGCCGTGCAATCATTCAAACAGATGTCTCTCTCAGCGAGATGCACTAGTAAACGTACGCGATCAAACACACCCACTAACCAGGAGCATTTCTGTCAAAAGAGAACACGCACACTTACCATCCACCTGACATGTACACACAACCACACAACACTGTATGTGTGCGAGAGAGAAAGTGACTTGAAGGGACATTTTACAAATGCTGCATGTCAAGGAGGAGGAGAGCAGCACAGCAATTCATCCATCACCACCATCAAACACACCTCTAACCAGGAACGAGAGAGCGAAAGGTGTCATCGGAGGAGAGGAGGAGAGAAGGGGGGGAAGTTGAGAGGAAAGAGAGACGACCGACAAAGAAAAAGAACAAAGCGGAAAGGGGGAGAGAAAAAGCTCTAAGTACATGTATGAGAGAAAGAGGTAACTACCACAGCCATGTTTATTCTTTACTCACCCTCATGTCATTACAAACCATGTGACTTCCATTTCTCTGCTGAACACAAAAGGAGAACTTGGTAACGCTTTACAATAAGGTTCATTAGTTAACATGAACTAATAATGAATTGCATTAATTAATATTTGTTAATGTTAATTTCAACAAAATTATCATACTTTTATGGGGGGTTTTTTTCCTGAAGTTCATTAATTTGTATTAATATAGAAAAGAATAACCAGGATATTGTTCAAAAAGTCCCTTCTTGCGTTCCACAGAAGAATGAAGTCACACAGAAGTAAATAATGACATTTTTGTTGGGTGAACGTTCTCTTTTAATTTGCGTATTAAAAGTCATCAAGTCAGGGTTTCATCAAGTCACCTCACCCTTTTTTAACACACACACACACACACACACACACACCCTCACAATGGGTCAGCCCATAGTCTTACAAGTCTCAGGGCAACTACATAACCATCTTGTTTCCATGACACCCACCTACCAGCTGTGGAACTATGAGGTCACTTCCTGTTTGGAGGAAAACGTGGGGTTGTAGAAGCAAGAGAACGAGGGGGAAAAAATATAGGAGTGTAGCGATTACTGCCTATCCCTCCTCTCGCTTGCTTTGACACTCTCTTTCCCCCGCTCAGCGAGAGAGAAAGAGTTCATTCAGACAGCTTACACACACATACACATACACACATGCTGCCAAATACAACAGCCGTTTCTGGTAACTCCCTGGCACTGCAGCCAAAGGACTCGCACACACACCAGCCTGTTTAGAGCAAGAGTCCTTCAGAGGCGCAGCGGTGGAAGTGGTTGCACGAGTGTGTGTGCTGTACGTGTGTTAATTTCGTGTCCTTAACTGGACATCATTTACCCTGCACACTTTCATATCCTGTTTCCGATGATCTGTCTATTACACACACACATGCAACAGCGTGGTTACCATTTTCCAATAAACCTTGTTCTCTCGGAATTCAATCCTATGTTTTTAAAACAAATGTCATCTTTTTTCACTTTCACTTCTGGAGAGAGAAAGCGGCTACATTTCTAATTGGCCTCAGGTGAAATGTGAACCTCATCATCGTCTCAGAAGTAAAATCTTCAGGATTCCTGTAGTTTTCTAGGTGTCCAAATGAAAAAACTTCTCTAAACGTAATGCCGAGATACCAGTCACGAATACATTGTGTTTTTTAATTATTATTATTCACCTCTCTCCAGCTTTCGCAACAACGAACACACACAAGCGACCACTTATACACTGACATTAAATACTTTTGGGAAGTTGACATGTCCTGCGGGGTGACATTCTATACTCCTAGAAACTGACATGCTATAGTATATCTAAAACTACTGTAGACTGTAAAACAAAATAATTGGGGTATGATATATTAAAACGTCTATATTAAAATAGAGCTACAACATTGAAAACCACAACCATTGCATTGCGGCTTGAAGATCCTTCATCAGGGTGTGGATTTCAGCAGGCAAACTTTATTTAAAGAGTTGAAGACAACTTTAACAAACAGTGTCCACTGTAATATAATACCCACAAGTGTCTTAGATTTGTTCCAGAGCTGCAAAGGCTTCTCCACAGAACAGCAGAGGAGATAACTACATATTCTTTGATTGCTTATACAACATTTTCCTATTCTTTTCTATGACCTTTCTTGACCTTGAGAAGCTGCATGAAATATTAGTACTTTTAAATATGCATGTCACAACACCAGACAAACCTGACATAAAATAAAATATGTTTTATATCATATTTGAGACATCTGGCTTTTATGGCTCATATATGATTGTATGATATAGTGGGAATATGGAGCTCACACTCAAAAAGGAAAAAATACCTTAAGTTTATTCCAATTCCTAGGCCCAAACCAAGCAAAAATATGCAATTTGATGCAGATGTTGTTATTTACAGGGCCAAAAGGAAAGATGAAATTCTAATAGCTTGTAATGTGAATCAATGAGATGGTTTGTAACAGTATAGCAGACTACTTAAATAAAATGCATATAAATATCAGTTGTCGCTCTATCTCTTCGAATAATATGACCTCGTAAGATGATATTTAAATTCTTAGTTTTACGATCAAAGCTCTGTAGTTTTAATTGTGTGTGTGTGTGTGGGGGGGGGGGGGTAAAGCATGCAATGCAATACAATAATGACAGTGATACAACTTATACATTCCTCAAAAACCTGTTATATCATTTTTAATACATACATTTTAACACAATTTTTCTTTAACTATAATCAAGTAAACCCAAGTTGCTTTAGTCCAGCAAATGTCCACCTTAAAATATTACCAACAATATAAAAGTTATTCTTACATTTACTTTACAAATGTATTTTTTTTTTTAAATCAAGATTTCACATTAAAAAGACACCATGATCTGAAGGTGAGCCTTTTTAGAAACATACTGTGTGCAACAGGTTTTTCAGCAATGTTTTGATCATGTTTATAATTTAGAGGGCTTCGAAATTAATGCATCAAATATGATACAGTAGGCTTATTATGGTTAAAAAATGGTGACCAAGTCTATAATGTCCATACATAACAAACCCTCCTTTCCCTCTGCATATTCATATCTCTTGTCTTTCACACATCTTTCTGTCTAGTCTCCTTCTCTCTCTTACTATCTGGTGTGTGTGTGTGTGCGTGCGTGCGTGTGTGTGTGTGTGTGTGTGTGTGTGTGTGTGTGTGTGTGTGTGTGTGTGTGTGTGTGTGTGAGAAATCATTTCTCACTAATAGCCAAAGCTAGAAGCAGTTAGGATCCCCATGGCCCTGAGAGAGAAAGGTAACTTTACCTGGGGTAGATGCCGCTGATCATACTGTCATGAATAGGGTCGCTGGTACTGGGACTTGGACCGGCTGCTTTGGACATTAGCAGCACCACAAGACCTCGCATCTGTAGATTATTCCGGTTGTCGAACACAAATCCTCTGTGTAAAAAAACAACAACAAAACAAAACATAAGATTACATTTCACATAACACAAAAAAATTATAATAATATATTTTATTTGATCAATCCTATTCAGAAACCAAATGAAACTGACACAGAGTGAATGAAACAGACTCATCCTTAACAGAAGTGTCCTAGCCAACCCAAGTGTGATCATTAATAGTGTTTTCAATTTTAATATATTTTAAAATAAAATGTATTCCTGAATTGAATTGTCAGCATCATTAATCCAGTATTCAGTGTCACATGATCCTTCAGAAATCATTCTAACGATGATTTGATGTTCAAGAAATATTTCTTATTAATATTAAAATATTGAAAACAGTTATGTTTTTGTTTGTTTTTTGTTTTTTTTGGAAAACCATGATGCTTTGATGAATACAAAATTCAAAAGAACACCATTCATTTGAACATTATAAAATGTCTTTATTGCCACTTTTGATCAATTTCATGAATTCTTGTTAAATAAAAGTATTAAAATCTTTAAAAAAAAATCTTACTGACCCAAAACTTTTGGACAGTAGTACACAAAATATAAATGTATTTTTATGATTATTATTATAATTTTAAATTCAGAAAAATACCACAGCATGGTCCTACCATGTCACATGTCCAAAAATGATGGTGTTACCATCATGGTACTTTTTCATAAGTGCAAAGGCAATATTTAAAAAAAGAACAAAACAACAACTACGTGTGTTCCAAGACAATAGCGTGAACTGTACTTCATATGAGATGTGAGATACATTAATAAGTCAGGCCAACTGTTGGCGGCTAACTCTATGCTGAATGCCGTGGCTCCCCATCAAACCCTTCAGGATAATAACTAATAGTGCTATGAAGAGCAGAAATGTGATTCATCAACTAATTAAAGAGTCATAACGATCAAAAGCAGCCAAGATTGCTGATTTCTCCTGATGGGACACACTGAACCACTGAAATGATATTTGCACTCAAGGCATATAGGCACAACAGCCACGATAAAGAAAAAAGTAATTATTTTTTGTTTATATGTTGTTATATGAATCAAACTATGCCATACATCTAAAAAAAAAAAATCAAGAAAACTCCACTGAACTTCACATTTCTTGTAGGAGGTCAACATGGGTCTCTTTAAAAAAATAGACTTAAAATAAACAGACTTACACTTACTGGACCACAGTATATTCACAGTGTTTGAAATTGACAACCGTATTTACTAGCAGGTGTGACTCTCAAAATATCCTGTTCCTACAACAGCAGCCAGGAACAGCTTGAATACTGTCTGTGTGAATGAGTCAATAAAGTGAATCTCCATTTCTATTCTCATCATAGCTGTAAATACCAACTATAACCATAGTGACAGTTACCAAAGTAAATATAAAACATAAAAGGGCTCACCAAATTCCATCAAAATTTGGACATTCAATCCCATTAGCATTTAGAATGTCATTCATAACTATACTGTGTAAACCATAAATCACCTAAAACTGGATTGACACATGGACCAATTCATAATATCCATTATAAATAGCAACACACTATTTATAATGTGTGTTTATAAATCAGTACACCTCAGTACACCTTAGCAACCACATGACAATGCCTTAGGAAGCACTCACAACAGCCTAGCATTATGATGGTGTCTTTTTCACATGGAAGAACCACCAACCACTTACATGTTCCTCACGAAATATAAAAAAGCCCACTGTATCACACGTGAGATGCAAGTGTGACAGTCAAACATACATTTAGAGCATGTTTACATAGAGAAACAACAGAAAATCAGCGCAGTGTAGAATGTAAAATGCGTTCTGTGTGTGACTACAATTGCACTAATACTGTCATCTGGGACTGGAAGCATTATGAAAATATAAGTTTCTAGTATGCGAGTGCGTGATCAAGTGTGTGACGTGGGACCTCGCCATATCCTAATTGTGTTTAAATGAAATGCACGGTGTCAAACTAACGAGCCAGCATGTCGTTCCAATACAGTCTCGCCCTCTTTTCACCTCCCATCTCTCCATCTTTCACTGTCTCTCTCTCTCTCTCTGTGGAGGAGGAACCAGACACACAAAGACGCTCTCAGGCTTGTTAATCACAGTTCCACGAGGGGGTCTTGAAGGCAGAGGTCATCACTGTTATGAGCTGGTCTGCCTTTTAACATCATGATTAATCTGCATCTGTATGATGGTTGGCGGCTGGTTCTGTGCAAAGGCATCCAAGCCCACCGACCCTTTACTCGGCTCTATTATCGGTTTCAAATATACATAATATAAATAACTTTCTTATAATTGCCTCATAAGGACACAGAGTCACAAAAGGCCTCTTTCCTCTGAGACAAAGATTCTGCATTTTGATCTTTTGAGACACTTATTAATAAATATTTCAAATTTCAACTGACACTTACGCTGCATAAAAAACAACTTTTTAAAATCCCAGTTCCTTTTCTAAAGGAAAACTGTTAGAAAACAGTATAGGCACGTAATCTATTAATAATATAAAACATCCATTATATATTCTACATATTTTCTCTTAAATGAGCACCCTGCAATACTATCATTTTATTTGTTGTAGATACACATTTGAATCCATTCCTGCTAATCAGTCAATCACATGGCAGCAACTCAATGCATTTATGCATGTAGACATGGTCAAGACGATCTGCTGAAGTTCAAACTGTGCATCAGAATGGGGAAGAAAGTTGATTTAAGTGACTTTGATCGTGGCATGGTTGTTGGTGCCAGATGGGCTGGTCTGAGTATTTCAGAAACTGCTGATCTACTGGGATTTTCACACTCAGGCATCTCTAAGGTTTATAGAGAATGGTCCGAAAAAGAGAAAATATCCTCTTTCGGACAGTTCTGTGTGTGAAAATGCCTTGTTGATGCCAGAGGTCAGAGGAGAATGGAAAGACTGGTTTGAGCTGATAGAAAGTCAACAGTAACTCAAATAACCACACGTTGCAATTGAGGTCTGCAGAAGAGCATCTCCGAGTGCACAACAGAGGCTACAATTCACACAGGCTCACCAAACCTGGACATTAGAAGATTGGAAAAACGTTGCCTTGTCTGATGAGTCTCGATTTCTGCCGAAACATTCAGATTGTAGGGTCAGAATTTGTTAAACAACATGAATGCATGGATCCATCCTGCCTTGTATCAAAGGTTCAGGCTGCTGGTGGTGTAATGGTGTTGGGGATGGTTCTTGGCACACTTTGGGCCCCTTAGTACCAATTAAGCATTGTATAAATGCCACAGTCTACCTGAGTATTGTTGCTGACCATGTTCATCCCTTTATGACGCCAGTGTTTCATCTTCTGATGGCTACTTCCAGCAGAAGAGCGTGGTCACAAAGCTCAAATCATCTCAAAATGGTTTCTTGAACATGCATGAGTTCAAATACTCAAATACTCAGCCTAACAGTCACCAGATCTCAATCCAACAGAGCACTTTTGGGATGTGGTGGAACAGCCGATGTGCACCTCATGATGCTCAATATAGACCAAAATCTCTGAAAAATGTTTTCATCATCTTTTTGAATCTATGCCACAAAGAATAAAGGCAGTTCTGAAGGCAAAAGGGGGTCCATCCCGGTACTGGCAAAGTGTGTCTAATAAAGTGGCCGGTGAGTGTATAATAACAAAAGAAAAGCAGTGCAATGCAAAAATGTGTTCTGTGTGAACGTCCCATAATAGTTCTATGAACCTGATGTTTAGTGAGTGAACAAGGCATCTGAGCCGGATCAGTGAGGAAGTGAACTGTCCGAGTGATTCAGTCCATGATGTGCGTTTCATTGGCAAATTGGGCTGAATCTTGTGCTGTGTGTTTGTTTTTGTGTGCAGGTATTAAGTTTAAGTTCCAGACTGTTATTAATCTGATGTAGTCTTATGTAGTGTGCATATGGTCATGTGGATGTACATATCACAAGCTTTCCAGGGATACAATCCTCTCTGGTTGCCGGGCAATGAGGCATAATGCAGTTCCCGTGACGACAAGGGCTGTAATCCCGTCTCCAGGCAGAGAGTCACTTGTCATGAATCACAACTGTGGTAATCGAGATGAGATGACACCCAGACACGCCCACTACCAAAAAGCCCAGAGAGAGAGAGAGAGAGAGAGAGAGAGAGAGAGAGAGAGAGAGAGAGAGAGAGAGAGAGAGAGAGAGAGAGAGAGAGAGAGAGAGAGAGAGAGAGAGAGAGAGAGAGAGAGAGAGAGAGAGAGAGAGAGAGAGAGAGAGAGAGAGAGAGAGTGGGCAGGATATATCATGACAGAATGAATGAATAAAGGAGAGACTGGAGACATTTAAGGTACAAACGAGGAATAGAAATACAGAAAAGTGGCTTATAGCAGGAGAATCAATGAGTGCGGTTACATATATCATCTTACATAGATTATGCTTAATAATAACCCAATACTGTGTAGGTCATGTAATCATCTTAAACTGTATTCTTTTATCAGGTAAAGGCAGGGCTCCAGACTAACTTTTTTCACTAGGAGCACAGTGGCCCCCAACTGAAAATTTTAGGGGCACAACCAGAAATTTTAGGGGCGCACACCGTAAATCCACACCTGTATTACTAATAGGGATCGGTATCGTTAAGGCTTTAATGGTATTACTACTCTTACCAATACTGCTTATCGATCCGGTATTTTAACAGTATTCTTACCGGTTCTTTTTATTATACTTTATATATATTTTTTGTATAAAAAAAAAAAACATAATTAAGAACATAATTAACATGGCTTTATAATCTGAAAAGTAAAATATCTATAGCAAAAGAAACAGCAATGTTTGAACAAAAATATAAAACATCTATTTGTAAATGGACCAGTGTGCAGGCATTCGGAAGGTCTGCTAACATTATTACAGTAAAGAACAAACCTACAAAGAAATCTAATAAAGTAATGAAATGTAAAATAACACTGCATAGTTTTCACTGTATAAATTGTTAGATTAATGCTTATAAAAGCTAAAGTTATTAATTCAAGAGATGTGAATATTTTCTATTTGCCTTTTGTTCGATTCGAATTAATGGCTCAATCGTCAGCAGGTTTATTAGACGCTGCCCCTTTAAGACCGATCGAATGTAGAACTAATAATATCATATTCTCCTATTTCTCCAAACTATTTGAGCCCGTTTAAGATATAAACTGTTAAAATAACTACTCTCCAATCTGGTCATTTTGACACCGGCTATTTGTTGTTTATTTGATGGTTTAGACGCGCACACGAAGCCTAAAATATAATGTGCAAATCGGTCCATTTCACAGCACACACACATAAGCCGCCTTGAAGTTGGAAACAGCGTCTCTTGCGCGGATTATTGTGCATTTAATAGCTCTTTATTATCAAACACATCCCGCAGTTTAGCAACAGTACAAACTGCAGTTTACAACAATCACTGAATCTGACGTTTAGTTTAGGTTTAAGGAGAAATGACAGCGCAAGGCTGTGAAGGGAAGGATGAGCTCGACGAACACGGCTATAGGAATAGTTTTACCTCATATCATCTTTTTATAATTCTTGGAAGCCGAAATCGAAAATAAATTTATTTTATTATCACAGCACATCCCTAAAGTTTAAGCAGACTAAACTTTTGTGTAGTTCTCTTGGCCATCGTCACTCATTAAGCTGACTGTGGTGTTGTGTTCGCTGTAGCTCCACATGAGAGAGCGCTCGCTTTCTCTTCTGGATTGCGAATGGCAAAAATGCATCACGGATAAATGGTTTAATATTATCTCATATAGAAACGGCTGGCAAAGATAGAATTTGCCAGACATAACGTCTATCAATTATAATTAGTAAGTGTATTTTCTTAATTTCTCCAGTACCGACAGCAGGCAAATTTACTGGTCACACATGTGCGACTGGATGTAAAATTCAGTCGCACACTCTCAAATTTTAGTCGCAAAATGCGACCATTTAGTCGCACTCTGGAGCCCTGTAAAGGTCATAAATGGTTTAAGTGAAACCCGATCAGATTCAGCACACACCCATTACTCTGTTTTTAGCGTTCTGAGTGGCCAGTGTTATTTTAGTATTATTTACAATCTATTAAATGTTTAATTTCATATTTTCATATACATTATACATTTAATAAATGTTTTATTTAATACATTTTTAGTTAACATTTCTAGTTAAAGTTTTAGTAAGCAATAACACTGTTGGTGGCTCATTCACTTAGTGCACGTATGTTTAAGATATGATGTCTAAACATAAAATATACCACGTATTCATGTTTTTCCCAGTGTTGTTTGGTAGTTGATTTTTGATAGCTATCTTTCTTATGTTGTTCATGTACACGCACTCAATCAAGCAGCCCTCATACACACCAAGTCACATCCCCAAGATGTGAAAGACCATCCCGTCCTGTCCACCAGCCGTGTTGCCTTTAGCTAATATTTTAAAAACGTACCGACACGAAGGTCAGACTAGAGCAGTCTGAAATAATCTGGTCACATCCACCACCCAGAAACACACACACCATCACTCAATCAGATAGAAACTGCATCTCAAAACATGCACATAAACACACACACATCATTAAATCACAAACTCACTGCAAAGTGAGGAGCAGGGAGTCATTAAAACAAGACAAGTGGTGATAAGAAATGATTGGAAAGAGGGAATGAAAGAGTGATGGGACGTTACAGACCAGCTGGAAAGTGTTTATGACCCTCACGAACAAGGAGTGCGCAGTGAAGTAAATTTAATATGTGTGAAACATTTTAAGGTGCTGTTCACACAGGAAGCAATTTTTTGGTCAGCCAATGAAAACATGAGCTAGATAGATGTCTTTGGCCCCTATAGTGAATCTTTCCGTTTTTTCCACATCTTGTACCACGAGCATTACATTGTAATGATGCTATGTCAAGATAAAACTCTGTCACAGGGGATAAAAGTCAGTCATAAAACAACTGACCAATCAGATGAATCTGGGGGCAAGATTAGCATATTTACATATTTATAAGCATATTTACAAATCTGTAGACCAGCGGTTCTCAACCAGGGTCCAAGGCCAATTAGGGGGCTTTAATAAACTTCCAAGATGACTTAAAATGATTTAAAATTAAAAAACTAAAAATCAAGATATTTATTAGAATTTTGTTATTTTTATAATGAATATATGTCTTTCTAGTTATGCCAAGCTCTAAAATACTTTATTGGGTAGAAATTGTTAGTGGGGGGGGGCTTTCATATATTGTTGTGAACAATATTTGGGCCTTAAAGTTAAAAATACTGAGATGCACTGCTATAGACAATAGTGTGTGGGAGATAATAAACATATACTGTGCTTTGTCTAGCTGCTTTTACCACATTAATGTGTCCTGTGTGAACGACCCCTAACAGCTAAAAATAAAACTGCTGTAAATATCAATCAAAACGCCTCAGCGAATGATGTCATTGGGAAAATGTGACATTACATCACTGCACTGTTCGTCTGGAATATTATGCGCGTATGCAGCCAAGCCTTTGCTTTAATACATGGAGAATGGGACACATTTTTTTGGGTAGGCACAATAAGTGTACCATAGAACAGGGGATTACGAACTGGGGTCCGTGAAAAAGTTTAGAGAAAAACTGTGTACATTTTTTTTTTTTAAATGAATAAAGAAATAAAAATAAGAAGAATAAAATAATAAATAATATATACAAATGTAAATCAATTAAAAAAAAACAGTACAGAACTATAACGATTAGAAAAATATGTGACTTAATAGAAACTAAATATTTCCCATATAATATTTTATACATTTAATATTAATTTCTCACAGTATAAATTAGGTCTTTATACAAAAATCTATAGATGTCCCTTAAATTTTAGGATGGGGTCCCTCGCATGAGGATAATCATATTTTGGGGGGTCGTAAAAGATTGAAAAGCCCTGCCATAGAGGACCCCAGAGAGGACCTGTGTATGGAAAAAAACATCTGTGTGTGGAACTGTGAAGGTCTTCCCCTGACGTGTCACGGACATCTCCGCAAGCTCCTGCCGCAACCGCAAACTGCTCGGAACTTCGCTGAGGTCTGTGCTTTTTTTTTTAAGAATGAACCGAAAGGCGAAGCGGAACGTGAGCTGGCATTGCCCGACTCGCCAGCCAGCAATTGTGCGTATAAATATCTTTGGCGCGTCTTAGGAGACGGCTGAATCTGCAATGATGCTGAGGGGAGAAGACAGGGTCCCCTCCCAAATGGATTGTCATATCAGATTTAGGTGTATAGGTTATTACACCCTTGGGCTACTGTTTCCAGCACTGTCGTCTGGATGGGCCGGATTGAGTTCCTGAACTCTCTCTCCTTCTAAAACCAAGCGCGCACACACAAACACTGAGTCTTTTTTTCCTCTTAAAACTTTCTGTATGTCATTCAGTTCGACAACACTCAGGTGAAAAATAGTTCAAAGGATAGTTCAACAAAGAAAATGCATTCTGTCTTCATGTTGTTCCAAACCTATATGACTTTCTCTTTTCTGTGGACATAAAATGATGTATGTGTGCTTTCTGTCCACACAATGGAAGCCAATGGTAACCAAAACATGTAACAAATATAAAAACTGATAAGAATATGATTTGACTCAGCCAACTTGTTACACAAAACACCTAAAGCTAATATTCACGCACGGCACATCACAGGCTAAATTAAGGAATATTCGTTGGTCCTGGAGTGCTGCTGTCCTGCAGAGTTTAGCTCCAACCCTGATTTTTTTTTAAAAACTCACCTCCTTGTGGCCTTAGTAATCCTGAAGAAATTGATTCGCTTTTTTAGGTGTGTTTGATTAGGGTTGAAGCAAAACTCGGCAGGACAGCGGCACTCGACCGGCGTTGCTCATCCCTGGTCTACAGAGACAAAGTGAAGCTCACAGCAGTGTAAAAAAAAGTCAGTGCTATACTAAAAAAAAGTCAAGAAATGGACAGAGTGGGCTGTCTGTCTCAAAGTTGCACAAAATCAGACTGGAACTGCAAATGGCAGCCACTGGGGGGAGCCAGCTTGAATTTGGCCATGGCTACTTGAAAGTGACTTTTAAGTACTCTACTTCCAGGGTATCTCCTTAGAGGTTAAGTGCCTTCCCTTGCTCAAGTGAATTCAATAACTCTCCCATTTCTAATTCGCCACTAAACCGGTGACTTCTGCAGTCAAGATGCAAAACCATTAGGTAAAGTTCACTTGTAGACCTAGGAGAGGACAAAAGTTTCATTTATTGAGCCTTCCACACTCAATGTACGTGCTTTAACTAGACTAGCCTTAAAAATACAATTCGTACACGTTATTTGACATATGATTTGTGGTTTCGGTTTCAGTTTCATTCTTTTACCAACAAAACAGCTTTATGTGTGCTAAATAAATCAATAGCCCAATACTATAGTGAGGAATTAGAAGTAAACATCAACCAGCCTATTGATTTATAGAAATTACTAGACTTGCATTGATTCTCAATGAAGAAATTGAACAGGTCAGCACCTAGAAAGTCAGCAGGGTGTAAAACTCTTATGACGGCTTTTAATTTGTCCTCTGAGAGTCAAGAGCCACTTGTGCTAATGACCTGCATCTTTAACCACTATATTCAGGTGATACTCCAGTGTGTAAATCAGTTTGTCACTTGAATGCACATCAGGGGCTTTTTTACACACTATGATCTTTCATGAGTGGTGGTTCATTGTGCCAGGCAGAAAAATTACCAATCCTGCTAAACTCGAGGCTTGGCTCATGTATACTAACCAGGTTACGTTATACTCATAGCTGACTGGCTGAAGTGCAGACGATTTGCAAATTGGCACTGGTCAGGAATTAAGTTGAGCAACGCTACTATTCATTAACTATAATTGCGTCACGTGGCAGGTCATTCCAATAAGGTAACCCTGCAACATCAGAATGACCTAATCAATATTCATGAACTAACCCTTATCCATATAATTGGCCCCATGACGGCTAGAAGACGTACATGTTGGTTGCAGAAAGTGTGATTTATAATGAACTGGTTCGTTTGATCATTCAAACAAAACAATTCAGTGTTTTTTATGTTGGGCACAATTACGTCATTATGCAGTCCTGACATTGGCGTGCTGTGAAAACTTTGCAATAAAGTTAATAATAATTTGTGTGTCCCATTTCAGTGTGTTGTTTTGGGCATTTACACAGTAAACCACACTAACAAACAATATCTTAGCTGAAAAGGTTTTGCACATTGTAATAAAATGCTATTACAACCAACTCTGTTTCATATGCATGTTGATAAAACTGTCAAAGACCCTATCCTGACTAGACTACTGTTCAACAAATTTGGGGTCATTAAGATTATTTATCTTTTTGTTCTTCTTTTTTTTTATAGGGTTGATTACAGACAAAAGCTGAAAAATATGCATTTCATAAAAAGAGCACATGCTAATTTGTATCTCAGGTCTCTAGAGATGCTTTTCTAAGAAGAAGAAAAAAATACTACCAACCCTGCTTACTTTAAGGTAAATATTTTAGCTAATGTAATTAAACCAGAGCTTAACCATCATTATAAAAGGCTTTATATCAAGCATGCTTTAATTTCAGTTAGAGTTGGGAGCCCTTTACAGAGAAAGCTCTTTGTCCTTGTATGGTCATGCGGTTGTTAGTCCTATTTGCACCTGCTGTACTCCTGGTGGCTCTACTATTATCATCCTGTCTCTTAACCAGTTTACATAGAACCAGTGGTGCCTTATTGTGCAAACATATACAAATCTATTTTATATATGACAAATATATGATAATCGTAAAAATAAGCATACTCATTTGATGATGCCATCAATTTGTTTTGTTTTTATCCATTATTTTTAGAGTTTATTTTCTGTTTGCAATTGTTCAATGTTTTTTACTGTAACTCAAATTTTCAACTGTTACTATTAGAACCCGACCGATTTATTTGCGATTTAGCCTGTCGCAGATATATCGGCATCTGCATATTTGCCGCAGATATGCCGCCGATAAGAACGCGCAGCCAAGTGTCTCACAGCACGCGAATATTCACACAAAATGATGTCAAAATGCCTGTCTTATCGAGTATCATCGTAAAAATAGTCGGTTATGCCTTAAGTGAACATAAACATAAAATTGGCCACTCACCGCCAGCGTTTTTGGTCATTTTCACAAGTTTCATGGCTCACAGAATATCTGAACATGCAATATATCAAAAGAAAGAACTCAACAGGCCCTCTGTTTTATTATAGCTTCATACGTTCTTTTTTATCAACACTTGAATGTGGGTCAGTGTCATTAAGAAAAGCAACATTTTGAACAAAAAGCTGAGAAAATAATTTTTTTGTCAAAGACTATACAGATAGGATTAAGAACGATGATCAAAACACAGATGGAGTAGATCGAGTCCATCAACACCCCCAAAGCTTCACAGTCCTATAGCTCGTCCTGGGTCGACATTTCATTCAGTAACATTAGGCAGTTTTGATTTATATGATGTTTAATGTTATGTATGCATCTGCTTATGAGATCGGTCGTCTCTGCTTCTTCTTCACCTCTGTTTTGATCTGGAGATTCTGTACTGGTTCAGATGTGTAATAGAGTTTTTCATTTGCGTTTGTTCGGCTCTAGTTACTATTAAAATGATGAACTGAAATTAAATATTGTGTTGCTGTTTGCCATTACTGTACAATGTTTTACAAATTAACTACTTTTAACTAAAAAAATTATCAAATAAAATACTGAATGGAAATAAAAACTGTTTAATTCTCATTTTTAAAGGTATTTTACATTTGCAATGAATTGGTTAGGCCAGGGGTTTTCAAACTTTATGCCAAGGACCCCCAAATATGATGAACCATTTATGAGGGACCCCCTTCCTAAAGTTCATCTATATATTTTTATGTATGAAAAAACATTTAAACTTAGATAAATAGTAAGTGTGACATTATAAATACAACATATTGTTTCCAAACATAAATTAGTTATACTTAATGTTGGATGTATAAACCTGAAGAAGAATATTTTCAATTAAAAATGATTTGTATAAGAAACTTTCGCAATAAATGTATGTAAGCAGTTTACGTACTGCATTAAGAATACCGCCTTACAACCCCAGTGAGCAAGATAAAGGGGACTATAGTGAGAAACTCACTAGAAAGATACAAAGCAAACATATACAATTCTGGAATGTATACGGCAAGAAAGGAGAGAAACATTTAGAACTGAAACAGTTAGAATGTTCAGTAGACTTTATTCATTTTTGCTTTGTCTTTTTATTCTCTGAAATTTTCTGGGGACCCCTTAGAACCTTCTGGAGGACCCCTGGGGGTCCCCGGACCCCAGTTTGAAAACCCCTGGGTTAGGCAGCTTTACAGCATTACGGATGGGTGTCTCAACTGTACTCGGGTACTGTACATGGGTACAGTTGGAACAAAAAAACTTCTTGTGTTTATGAGCTAATTGTGGCAAATATGACCTACTTATGAATATTAATAATTATTAATATTTTAGTAGACAAGTAAAGGAAAAACTAAAACAAAGAAGTGTACCAACTGTACCTGGTCTACCCCAATTACAGCATTTTCCCAGAATTTTGGCAAAACATATTCTATAATTGATAGATTTAGTGAGTTAATGGAGCTAGTATATCATTAAGGAACTATATTTCTGAATAAAATTAATATCCAAACTGTAGATATCCTTTACTGATGAATTTGGTAATATCTTTAAAATTGAAAAAGATGTAAATGTCATTAAAGCATTGTCTGGGGGCCAGAAGACAGTCACGTTACCTGGCGGTGTTTAGCAGAGGATGTTTCGTTCCCACCAGCTTCCTAACATGCATGGCCACGTTGCTGAGCTCGTCACTAAGTAAACAGCGTAAACTCATGAATGAAGTTGGATATCCTACGATCTTCTCCGCATCAGACACCACTTTAGTCCAGTTAGAGGCAGAAGGGTTGGAGAAAATACTCAGATGCCTCCGTCCAGTGTATGACAGCCGTGACCTCCAAGCCATTTTAAAAACAAATCAAACTATTAGACCAGTTATTTAAATTCATTCATGTTCATTGGTACTTTCAGATAAGTTCACATCAGGAATCTGACACTGTCTTTCACTCATTGAGTGTCAAATCCAGTAGCCTCTGTCTGTCCTCCCCAATGTCACCTCCTTATGGAAGAAAACATAATCTTCTTCAACACAGAAGTCGCCTCCTCTGCTCCAGCGATAGTTTCTGGTTAATACAAGTACATTTGTCCAAACCGAAAGTCTGTGCTGTTTGTCAAGTGTCCGGTTCTACGAAATTAAACTCTCACGTTTTGACAGCTGTACCGGGTCGCCATCTTCTTCGAATCAGTTTACGGTCTGTCGTAAAGACTGCGCGGTTAACCCCTTCGTCACCAAAGCCGTCTTCAACAAAACCTTGTAACCACAATTTTGATACTATCCGACTAAAGAAAAGAAAAAAATCTTAAATAAAAGTATTTTTTATTTTTCTCAATCGGTTGGAAACAGCAATCTTTTCAAGGTTTTTATATCCGTTTTTCTTATTTTACATTGGACAAGAAAGTAAGTCCCCATGAAATCAAAATTGAATTTTTTTGGCTTTTAGTATAAATATGTTAGACTTACTGTTATCTATAAGCTAGTGTCCTCCAAATCAATGACAAAATTGGCATTTAGAATATTCAAAACTTACAGTATCACTTCCTGATCAATGATTTTGATGACATCACTAGCCTATATGCACTTCAGCTTCTCACCAGATTTTCTGTCCTATCAAATGCTCTCTAGAATCTAAAGCATCCCACCCCCTACATAATAAATAGATGCTGAAGCTGCGGCTAAAGTCGGTCACTTGTTCAAACATTTACTATTTTTTACATGGTGAATGGCAGGATAGGGAACGATTCAGACAGTGTCAATCTGCTTTCCATGGGGCGAATGAAGTCTGGTTTTATGTTAGTGTCACGTGAACCACAGCAGCAAGCACACAGTCTGCTCCAGTCAAGAGACACGATAGTACAGAGCGGGTCATATGAGTGAGTCGGCGCAGACCAGTATAGCTACGTATCAGATTTGAATTCTGCACAGAATGCTAAATTTTAAAGCGATATGGAGGAGATTAAGAGGAGAAACGTAGAGATTAGGAGGAAACTGCAGCTTTACTGAGGTCAATGGCTCTGGTTGAGCTGTGATATAAACTAAACGCTATTGGCTCTTTTAAAAAAAGGGGAGGGGTTTGATATGTTCCGCCCTGTCTTCCTGTTTCAGTGGAAATTATGTCAACACATTGAAAAATGCTGCACGTTTCAAGGCACTTCAGTGGGCCTTTAAAGGTGGGGTAAGTGCTTTCTGGTAACCGATGTTGATATTTCAAATCACCAAAACAAACATGCCCCTATTTTGATAGCTCCGCCCCACACATACGTAACCCAGGCAACGACTATGGGAATCTGTGTGTTATATGGTAATCCAGGCCAAAAACACAAACAGTTCTCATGAACAACTAGATTGCACGAGCACAACAGTCCAACTAATAAACCTATTACAATTATGACAAGATTAGAGGGATATCGAGCATGAAAAGAGGAAACAAACATATATTAGGAATATATTGTTCAGACACACTTTAGGAGCTGACGCTTGAAACAGACAGTGGAGGAGGTTTAGACGCTCCAGGCTTATACGGTGTGGAAATGATTGGGTATTTGTCATAACTGAAGTGAACGACAATACGATCGCAAAACAAAATCAATGTTACTCGCCTATCGAGAAGAAATAAAGCAACCTTGGCCTTTACTCCTGCTCCAGCACTGGAAAGCTGATACTTCTTGCCTGATCGTATAGCCTTCTTTTGTTCTATAGACATCTTCCACGTTTGTTTTTTTATCTGCCATCTCTCTTCCTGTCATCGCTCAGCTAATGTCCGTCCTGTGTCATGTCTTTTGAATAATGATGTGATGTGCACTAAGCGATCTATTCTCCCTGTCATTAGTAGACACGCCCCCTTACTGCTTATTGGCTATCAGTTTGTTATGGTACTCGGCCCAAGTCACATTTCTAAAGAAGTTTTGAAATAACACTTACCCCACCTTTAAGGGGCAACCCACCAGAGTACACTATTTAATGTCGTTTGGATTACATCGTTTGTTTGTTTTTTATCTTTAGCTTAGTTTTGTTTAGCCTGTCTATGTTGGTATAACATAATTTGTCTTGTGTTATCATTCAATTTGCACTAAAATACTGCACTTGTTGATTACACACATCCTTTGATAAAAAAAACAATGAATCTTAAAAACATCTTCATAATAAAATGCATATTAGAAAAACATTGTCAACTCCTTTCTGCTTCAAACACAGTAACCCTGAAAACTAATGTTTCACGTGGTAACATTGTGGCCATACGAAAATGTCACCATCTGTGATAGGATTGAGCAAAAACGAGAATTTCCCAACAAAGGCTGCAGTGTCCAAATAAATACATTGTCAATTACACAATTCAGGTTGCGTAAAAAGTAACTTTTGACATCATTAATGTTCTTGTGCTTAAGTGAAACTCCCTTCTGGCTTTTATCAGTTGATACAGCTGATTGTTATCCCATGGGATTCATTTGACTGGCATGATGTCAATATGGGGATTATCACAAATCCAGAATAATCACTCTACGACATGCAATACAGAGCGGTGTTTCTCAATCGGGTGGGTCATAACTCAAAAATGGGTCGCAAGTGTATTCTAATAGGGTCATGTAGACTAGAAACAATGGGAAATTAAAATAATAAAATATAATCACTATGCCTTATCAGCCTTAAAGGAAGGAGAAAATTCCTAATTTACTTCAATTGAACTAAACTGTGACCGTGACCTTGCATACTGTATTTCATTCTATAAAATGATGACAGTGAAGTTAAAAGATTAAGATCATTAGTCCAGTTCAGTCTGGTAAACTGATGCCTTAGGTCAAATGAATAAGTGATATGGTACATTTCTGCAGATTTCCTATTTGATTCTATTGCAGGGTTATTTTAGTCTTTTGGAGCTGATCAGGAATCTGTAAACATGTATGACAAATAAAATATATTTCAAATATATTCTAAATATATAAACAAGGCTGCTTATACAGTAGGCGCATATATATATATATATATATATATATATATATATATATATATATATATATATATATATATATATATATATATATATATATATATATATATATATATATATATATTAAATGGAATATATATATATATATAAATGGAATATATATTTTATTTAAACCTTCAAATGTCAAAATATATTACAAAATGTACTTTAAGGTTCAAGAAAGTACATTTTCAATTTGAAATACATTTGAGGTATATTTAGATTAAAAAATAATTATAAAAATGACCATTAAAAATAAATATTAGTAACTAAAACTCTTTATACATGTATGAAAACATGTTTTATAATCTATATTAGTAATATACACAACTCAAAAATTTAAATTTAAGGGAATACTTAAATCACACAATGGATCTGAAATATTCAATTTGAAAATCTTTATTTATATACATTCTATAATTTGTTAAGAACAAAATTATGTGACAACAAAATTAGGTGACTAAAACCATCAACACACTGAGGGCTGTATTCATGCCAAAAATCAATGTAAATAAAACTGAAGTTACAGGCTAATCCAAATTGCATAAAGTTCATCACAGCTACTCAAAATGTACATCAGTAGTGTGTATGACGTGCCTGTCTGCACTCACAACAACATCTGGGCATGCTCCTGATGAGATGGCGGATGGTTTCCTGGGGGATATCCTCCTAGACCTGGATCAGGGTATCAGTGAGCTCCTATAGGCACTCTGTGGTGCTACTTGGCGGCTTCAGATGCTCCGATACATAATGTCCCAGAGGTTCTCAATTGGATTCAGGTCTGAGGAATGTGAGGGCCAGTCAATGGCATCATTGCCTTCGTCATTTAAAAACACTAGCCACATGAGACTGGGCATTATCATGCACCAGGAGGAACCCAGGGCCCACTGCACCAGCATATGGTCTGACAATGGCTCTGAGGATTTCATCCTTATACCTAACAGCAGTAAGGGAACCATTGCTTTTGCACATTCAGGTCTGTGCGACCCTCCAAGGATATTCCTCCCCAGACCATTACTGACCCACCACCAAACCGGTCATGTTGGATGATGTTGCGAACAGCATAACGTTCCCCACGGCGTCTCCAGACTCTTTCACGTCTGTCACATGTGCTCAGTGTGAACCTGCTCTCATCCGTGAAGAGAACAGGGTGCCAATGTACTTGTATTCGGGTGTTCTCTGGCAAATGCCAATCGAGCTGCACAGTGCTGACCTGTTACCACAGGTCCCACTAGAGGCCCTCATGCCACAGTTTGGTCAGAAACATGCACACCAGTAGACTGCTGGAGGTCATTTTGTAAGTGCTTCTCCTACTGCTCCTCGCACTAAGGAGCAGATACTGGTCCTGCTGCTGGGTTGTTGCCCTTCTACGTCCCTGTCGAGCTCTCCTCCCTAAAAGTTTAATGGACTTGGTGTTATTTTGTGATGATTAAGTGTTCCCTTAATTTTTTTGAACAGTGTATTTATGGCAATTATTTGTATATTTTTACATTAAGAGCCATTTAGTATGATCATATATATATTTCTTGCTGTATATGGGATCCCCCTGAGTAACCTGGGATTAAGAGTATAATGCAGGGATCAAACTGGCAATTTTCTGACAATGTTAACTACAATACCACACCACCTAATTTTGTAGACACGAAAAAAGAACATATAGGTTTGAGAATATTTAGAGAGATACTTTTAAAAGCAGGTCGATGTTTAGCAGAGAATTTCTAATGTGATTACACATTCACACATGCTGCTTTGGGCATAGAGAGAGACTGACAGAAAGAGAAGAAATGAAGGGTCTCTCTGCTCTCCTCTTGCTTTGAAATTCAATAAATTCGACCTTCTGTTTAAGACTAGGTTGCATTACTTTAATCAACAACACATGGCACACGAATCTCAGATTCCCCCCTCAGCTATTTTACTGCGAACTGTCTCAGACGTTAAGACTGTGGTAACTCTGGTAGATGCCCTCATCATTACTGATATAATGGCACTTATAAAAAATGTTGATTTCTTAACAGTGGATCAATGAATCTGTCCTTCTGTTTGGGCTTCTAGAGAGTTTCCAGATCATTCCACACCACACCCACTTCATGCTGTCTCTGAGTTTTCGATATCTGTCTAGGCTGAAGCAACCTGGTGCATAAACCAGGAACCGAATCAGTCCAGCCTCAGAAATTGTTTCCTCGTTACATCTCTGATATATCAACTGACCTGTTTTGTTCACAACCTTCACGTTTAGCATATAAGTTCTGCTCATATGCCAACAAACACCTCTATAAGTTCAAAAACTGTTTACTGCATCTACAAATCCTCCATTCAGTTTTTCTAATGGCACTTTTATACCAACGCCGAAATAACCAACCATCTGCTACATGATTCCTGCAGTAGAACGCTGCTTTTCGGGTATACACGTTCACTTCACCTGTCGTTCTTTATTTTCTGCAGTACAGTGTTTGCTCACGGCTTCATTTGTCTCTTCGATCTCCTTTTAGTCATTCTTTCAATTGTTGTCACTTATGATTAATTAACAAATTAAAGCTGTAATCATCACATAATTAAGAGGTCTGTTGTGCTCCATGAAGTAATTTAATCAAACCGAAATTTCACAAAGCGACATTTGCCTTTCTGTAGAGTTGTCTTAACCAAGACAGAAAGCTGTTGTGGTATGTTTGAAAGTTCCTGTTCAACCATAGTATCTGATTTAAAGGTAGACCTCAGAGCATCAAGAGGGATTTGTGGAAAAAATGCACTGGTGCTATATGGCACTAAAAGTGTTTTTTGGCTCGTAATCATAGGGGAACCACTTTTGGTGCTATATAGCACCATATCTTAACAGGTTCTGTATATGGTAGCGGTGCTATATAGCACCTCAGTCATTTAAAGAACCTCTGAAGAACCACTGAAGCACCAAGATTTGGTGCTATACAGCACTTAAAGTGGTTCTCCATATGATTACGAGCCCAATAACCACTTTTAGTGCTATATAGCACCATTTTTTTAGAGTGTGTATATGCAAGGTTCATGATTGATATGGACAACAGAATTTCTTTCATTTAAAACCTGAGTGCCAGTTGTCTTCATTTAAAGAAGCATAATATCTAAGGTAAAATGAACAGTTATTAAACAACTGAAAGCGATCTGCACTGGAAACCCACTTGCATGTACTTTTCAAAGCGCTGTTTTTGAATTCCTGAAAAGATTGAGTTGACCCTCATCTGATGGCGGTTGTGTGTTTCAACGGAGAACTGTATTTTGCATAGACCCTGCGGGTGATCCGAGTCCCATTTAAAGATAATATAAGGTGAGTTGCTGTCTATGAAGGGAGGAATTCAGCTGTGCTGCGTATGTGAAAAAAAGATATGATGCGATGGCGGAAGAGACTGTTATACACAGGCATCTCGGAGAGAAGGTTGCATTTTTCAAAGCTTCATCTGTCCCAGTGATTGTAAAACGAATGTTTATTTTTCACAAACCAGTGACGGATTCGGCATCCAGCTGTTTTACATCTACTTTTAATTCCTTTTGTAATACTTCCCTCTTGTAGAAATCCCATAAGTATCTTTTTGAAATGGAGACACACCAACACACGCATTCTCTCGCACACACTTGAGCGGACACAATGAACACACAATATAAACAAGCAGGGATTACAATGAGAACAAAAAAGGCTGATGTTGTCTCATGACCACACTTTTTCCACCAGGCATTTCCCAAGAGATGTAAATTCCATCCTCTAATCTTATTTGTCATTGCATATTAGGGCCTTACTTGTGTTTACAAACCATATTCCTCTGCACTTGATACACAAGGCTAAGAGCTATGGAATCGAATCGGAGTGAAAGCCAATCCACGCTGGAGAAAACACAGTTTGGCCTGTTAGAGAAACGGGCTGAAGCACCTCCTCTAATATCAAGAGGGGTAACAGTATCCCTGCTAGAATGTAACTGTTTATCATGGGCTAGTGTTCGGCAAGGGCTGCCAGAGCTGTGTGTGCTAAACAATGCACTCATTCAAGCCGTGGCGCATCTGCTAGTGATCTGGGACGGGACGTCGATACGCTCTCAAGGACGACGGCCTCTGGTCCGATCCAGAACAGAGAGGAGGTCTCGTGCCACCGATACGTGTGCCATGCAAGAGAGCGAATTCACCAGTGGGCTGGAGATGCATAAAACCAGAAGGAGGGAAACAGGGAGAGATGTATTTTTGGATAAACATAAACAAAAAAAATTCATCTCCATCTTTACAGTCCATTAGCTCAAAGTTTTAGGCATGTTCCTCGCAGAATCGCAGGTTTGATTGGTGTCTAAGATATCAACCTTACGTTAACTATTGAAATAAAAGTGATGAAGAGGCATTTGTTTGTTGCAGGTGGACCTGTGTGCACTTTGAGATGCCCCCCCAAAGTGATTCCTAACTAGTTTGTGAGCCCCAAATGGGTCACAGGTCAGTTCTGATAAAGTTGCATGACAGCAGGTGAAAAATAATGTTAAAAACACATAATAAAATGCAACTCACCATGCAATGTTATTAGCATTAAAAGTAATGTCAAAACATTTTTTTATATATATTTTGCTGCAAATTCACCTTTTTAATACTAATGCAACATCTAGTTTGTTTGTTCCATGTTTCTACTTTATACAAATTCATCTTTTTTTGTCATGCTTTGCCATGTTTGCTTATTGTTGGACCTTTGGAATTCATGGTTATTTTTTAAAAAATTTGATTCTTAGAACTTTTTGTTCACTTTTTTGTTCACTTATTTCAAGCTTCAGTGAAGGTCTGATAGCCTAATTCAGACTAAATGTGTGTGTTTGAGTGAAATTTCAAAATTTAGTGTGTCATAGGCATATATCTCACTCTCTTGCTTGTAACACATTTGTTTGGTCCTTGTAACATATTTGTCTGTTACTCACACGCACCTCCAGCGTGGGTTTTAATTACCTGCAGATATCCGTCTCATAAACACCAAAACCCATTATGACAATTCCTCCCGTGCAAAGACGTTTAATTAAAAGGAAATGATTAGGACCCCTCGACTGTTTCATTTCCATTAATTGTCTCGTACGACAATATCAAGCACCCCCTGCGGAGCGCTGATAACGCGCGCGGGGTGAATGATAACACATCAGACAACGGCACCTATTCACTCCTATCGCGCGACAACCTCCGCCACGCGTGGAGTCCTGAGTGAAAACCGATCTGTGGAAAATTGGGGAGGAAATAGCCTTCCCGGGATCAGCGTGGCCGTATAGAGTTACGGTGGAGGCCCCTCCCCCTGTCTGGCTCGCTCTTTTTTTCTCAACCTCTTGGTTGGCTTTCCGAGAGGGCTCGATCCTGCTCGCGCTCAGACCGCTGAGAAATAGCAGGCAGAAGATGGCTGACTCGACCGGGCACGGTGAGCCCGCAACAGCAGCAGCAGCAGCAGCAGCAGTACCAGCAGCAGCATCAACTTCACTAGGGCTTCTCGCGCGCCTGCCATTCGCTGCCACTCCGCAACTCTGAAACGGCCCCGCCTCGCTCCGTGCCGTGCGCCCGCGGGGTTTTACCCCCAAATATTGACAGAGATTTAAAGAAAACATGGCTGAGATGGAGAAAGAGGGAAGACCTCCGGAAAACAAGAGGAGCAGAAAGCCAGCTCACCCCGTGAAGAGGGAAATTAACGCAGAGATGAAGGTAGGTTGTGCGTGCGCTCTCTCTCACTGGCGCCCATAAAGGCATGTCATTTTTGGATGCGTTGAGCGCACCGCCGCTCCGCCCTCGGACTGAATATAGAGAACCGATTCATTCAAGCGCTGTGTGTTTGGGGTTAATCAGCTAACTTTGATTTTTTTTTTTTTTTGGGTTGCAGAACAGGTCGGCATTATTTTCCTCGCGTTTCTTTTTGAGCTTGATTCACACACCTTCCAGACTCGCTTTCCATTGCTTGAGATCTATTTTGTTTATATTGACTCGTGGATTTGATTTAAACACGTATTTGAATGAGTTTTTCTAAATCATTTGCACGTCAAATATACAATGTTCCCAGTCACATCACGAGATGCCTTGGGTGAAATCCCCCTTGTTGGCTCCACTGTTGATGGAAAATCCGGTGCGTCAGTCTCCGCGTCAAACTGCTGCGTTACTACTACTACTAGCGCGTTACTATCACTCTGCTAAACAACACAGAAACATCAGGACAGACTAAAAACTCAATAATGAGACGGAAAGCATGTTGGAAGGGTGCATCTGTCCAGCTGTTCTGATGGGAAGCGCCGGTCACTCCAGATGTGCATCTGTTCAACACTGACAGAGCGCTGTCTGCTCGTGACAAATGCACATTTCAAAAGCCTTTGGGGGGTAATTTGCAACATGCAATCATGTTTTCGTTTATTAAGGATCTAGGAGACTCGTTCACTTTTTTTGCTCTGTCTGAGAAGAGCCGTGTGTATGTTTTGAAGGCGCACACAGGCGCTTTGTCTCCTGGTTGTGTGGTGCTCATTGTCTGAAGCGTTTGCATCAGCTGCCATGCAGCCTAATGTTTTGGAAACGCCAAAATGTATCTGTGCTCTTTATCTGATCAAGCTTAATTCTGATAGCATCGCGGGACGCATTTCATTATTATTATTATTATTAATCTGATCATGTGTGTAGGTCACTGTAAACGCGTGTGTGGCTTTGGTGATTTGGCTCCGTTCGCTTTCTTTCTCGTCAGTGATTATTTGACGGAACCTGCGCGAGGCACACCGGTCCACCGGGGCTCTAAATTTGACAGATATTGATCGACCTGTAGCGGAGATACACGCGTGCGTCTCCCCGGTCTCCTTAAAAGCCCCCGATCTTTCAGTTTGACGTAACTCACACACACACACACACACACACACACACACACACACACACACACACACACACACACACACACACACACACACACACACACACACACACGCACAAACACACACACACACACACACACACACACACACACACACACACACACACACACACACACACACACACACAGCAATGCTGCCCTTGCAGAAACGGACTTATTCTCGAGCTGTGAGGTGTAAATTATTTGGGACTTGAGGGTCTGACCCCTCCGATATCATTTCCTGTTTATGTCAAATGACAACAAAACCGCTGCACGCATGCTGCACTTAGCTTTAATGCCAATAATAATAAATGATGCCAATTTTATAAAAAATTATATTGCTCTTCTGACAATTACACCACTTAGATGTTTATGATTGTCAAAATTAATTTTAATTCAGAAATTGAAAACTGCTCATCATAAAAGTGGTGTGTGTATTATCTGTATGAACTGCATTTGTAATTCATTTTGAAAAAATAGATCCAGACAAAAAAAAAAAGTCACATCTGACCTGTGAACTTGATAAGGACTGTTTTCCATCTGTTTTTTTTAATTTAATTTAATTTTATCAATGAACTAAGTGAAATAAATCATATGTAGGCCTAACAAGTTTGAATTGTCTTTCACACTGCTGACCTTTCCTTTAATAAGGAATCCATTTTTGTACAATCAGTTTTTGACAGCAAGGAATTGGAACAAATATCTTGCTGCTCAAATAATCTTCCATATGTTGAAATATTGTTTTGCTTGCCTTCCATTATGTCCTTTACATTCCTTGATATTGTACTAAAAGTAAAACTGATTTGGCATTCTGTCTGCTTAGAGCTTGAGGATGAAACTCAACTCAATCTGTAACATACCCCTTTGGGTTACTAAAGGAGTTAGGCAGATGGACAGATGCTGTAAGAATTGTCACCTGAGTGAAGCAGCGACTTTCTTTCATTTAGAACTCAAAGACTGTGGCTTCCACATTACAGATCTCACCTTATGCACTGCCCTTGTCTACAATCCATAGTGTAAAATTCTCTGTTTCTCCCAATACTTCAAATCGGTAAAACAGTGTTTAGTCTGCACTGTGCACGCATCTCCAAAGGTCTGTGGTGAGCGTTGGCCATTGTCAGCGGTGTTGTGTGTGTACAAGTCAGGCACAAATCTGTCATTTCATCCGTAGAGTTGTCATTTTGACCACAGGGCTGTGGATAAAGCTGATTTCTGCCTTGATTTTGACAGAGAGTTGACAAATAGACTGTCTGAGGACATCCAGCATCCAACAGTTGTCAGCAATTTACCTGGGATGAATATAGCCTATACATAATATAACATAGCCGGTGATCAGGCACTACTTTCTTTAGTAACGCATACACAAACATGCATATTTAACAGCAAATCAGAGTCTGCTCTGTAATGGGCGGTGCTCCTGTATACACACACACTCAAGTCTGAGATATAGCCTATCAGTTCTGTCATTTAGAGTGTACTAGCTTGCTGATATGCGTCATCATCAAAGAAACTTCTCAAATAATTGACAGAAGTTTTTACCCATATTTCCCTCAGCTATCCTGAAACACAGGTGTTTTTCAGAGACAACCACCCACAAAAAACCTTTTCACCCTGTGATCTCTCCGATAGGACTTTGCAAAAATGAATAATGAAGAGTACGTGATAAAGTATGAGATTGGCTCTGATGTTATACACTAATGCTTGTAATGTCAGGCCACTTGCATCATTTAAACGTTCTGTTTTTCTGTTCTGTTACAGAGTTTTAGCTAAAAAATGTACATGTTTTTGCCTGAAAGATAACTTAAAAGATCATACACTCTCAGAAAAAATGGTACAAAAGCTGTCACTGTGGTGTGCCCTTACTAATATATACTATTTAGGTACTAATATGCACCCTTTAGGAGTATACGGTACCTTTTGAAACGGGTTGCACTCAAGTTAAAGATTTTGTACCTTTTTCTGTACCCTAAATACTCTCCGTGTATCAAGATTCCGTTATAAAAGCAGGGTCGTAACTACTTAGACATTAAGTGGGATATATTTCCCATAGAATTTTCTTATTTCTTAAATAATTAGGCCTACTTTTGGTTGTCCGTAATTCAGAATACGTGATTTCATCCGCACAGCAACATCCTATTCATCTTCACCAGACACATGCAGGTGCCCTAGATACCCCATGCAGATACCCCATATAGTTACTGCAGATAGACCACAGAGACACCGCCAAAGCTGAGGGCGGTGGTCCCATGCATATGCAAACAGCACCGATGAACAATGTGCGTGTGTCACGCCCCATGTAACATGAAAAACAAGAAACAGCAAAGCCATGGAGACAAAACAAAACTTTTCCCCAAACATTTGCGTCAACAGACACACAGATCAGGTTCTGTGGAATCAAAGCTAAATTTGATATGCGGTGTAGAGTAACCAGAGGAGGGTTTAGAGCAAGGGTCTGTTCAAGGGGTTTGAGATACATGCGCGAACAGGTGTCGGAAATCGCAGCGAGGCTGAATAATTCCATCCCATCTGCATTATCAAAACGCGTCTACAGGCTTTCACTCATTTTTTTGGTTCTTTCCCTCTCATTGACTTCCACTTTGAGCTCCAGGAAGTCTGGTTGCTTGTTCTTTAAAGGTGGAGGAAAAGTGTTCACTCACAGCCACTTCCTATTTGACGGCCGGCACCTATGTAAATAACTCGTGACATGCACAAAGAAAGCATACTGTAACACTTAAAGAGCGTGTGTGTACAAATACAATCTGCGTTTTACTCTGCACTTCTCTCTTATTGCCTCAGTGAGAACTTGAGACCTGAGCATTATGAATTTCTCCCTCTCACGTATCAGATTTCCACCAACACACACACACACACCCTGCCTATGAGGAGTCCCTCGCTTTGGTGCTGTTTAAAACAATTCTTTGTTTAATTTTTCTCTTACTTCCAAGAAACGAGACAAAAGAAAAATGGCAAACGCAAAGAACAAGAGAGACACGGAAGATTGTGGCCTTGTGGAGGATTATACCTCCGAGAGAGATACAGAGAAGAGGCGTCTGACAGTGTTGCCTTCATCTCCGTCTGCTTTCATGTGCAGCATGGTAAAATAAGCCCCGTGCTGGTGATTGCCCCGATGGAGAGGGGGATGAGAGAGAGAGAGAGAGAGAGAGAGGGAGAAGAGAAAGGAATGTATACAGCAATAGGCAGCCTAAGCTGTAAAAACTGAAAGCTGAGAATACAGGCCGGATCGAATATCAAGGAAGGTAGATGGAAATGAAAGCAGAGCATAGTGGTGGGGGAGAACGAAAGAGAGAGAGAGAGAGAGAGAGTATGGAAGAGTGAAAAAGAAAGTGATATTCAGTATGAGAGAGGGACACGAGAAAAAAGCAAGAAGGGAATGGAAAAGTGTGGGTTGGGAGGAGAGGAGAGAGAGAGAGCAAGACTGGGAAAGAGAGGTTGGTCAGAAGGAAAGTTGGTGAAGGGAGGAGGGAATTTTATCATGGTGTACAGTGACCTACTCTTGTTACTGCGCGCAGGGTGTCCGATTCCCCCCGCCGTCACAATCACGGCAAACAGAGAGGGAAGGCGGCAGAGAGGGAATGAGATTTGCTGCTTCGTATCTTGTAACTTTTCTCGCTGATGTTTCAGTCTGCCGTGAAAAGAGTTCTCTCCAAACATGTCCGATTTGATTTAGTCTCTATAGGGAAGCAAATACAGTGGTCTTTTTTTCTCTCTCTTGTCTATTTTTTTCTTCAGTGTTTTTTTTTGTTTTATCAGAGCATGTGTAATTATTAGGTGGCCTTCAGAGGGGAGGAGCGCGGGGAATTTCAGATTGCAATAATGTGTATGAGTGACATTTAGTGCAGAACCCAGAACATTTGACAGAAATCATGCTGATCTGCAGCACTTAAAAAAGACAAACACACAGCAACGCTGGACGTTTTAAATGGTCAGTTTTCCTCTGTGCTTTGTAACATTTTCTAAACATATTCGTTTTGTATTGGTCACATGTACATGCATAGATTTGTCTATGCAATAGGATTGGATGATTAAAAAACACATTCTATCTATTTAAAGGATAGAATAGTTTAGAATTAACCTTTTTATTGTGCTGCACTTAAATAGACTTTTCTCCATTTTTAAGAGTATAAATATTCAGTTTGTTCAGAAATTCTCTATTTATTAGGGATATAGTTCACCCCAAAATGAAAATTCACCCTCAAACCCATTAGACTTTCGTTCCTCTTCGGAACACAAATGAAGAAATCTGAGATCTTTCTGTCCCTCCATTGACAGCTACTCAACTGACACTTTGATGTAGGGCTGCAACTAAAGATTATTTTGATAATCAATTAGTTGGCCGATTATTTTTAGATTAACTTTTTTTTGTGACAAAACACACTATTCCCTTCAAACAAATGTGTCAGCTGAGTGCTATGATTCCATACATAGTGAATATATCCCAAAATTAACCATAGTTTTACGACAAATAAAATAAATAAATAAATAACAATACAAAATAAACAAAACAGGGTTATTAGTTATTCAATGGTAACCACAAATTAACCATGTTTTAAATCCATAGTTTAACTATGGTATTTGTGTGGTTATACAAATGGTGATCTATAAAAAAAACATGGTTTTACTATAGTAATACTATAGTTTACTATAAATCCCTACATAAAAATGATATTAAAGAAAAAGAAAAACACTAACTCAGTGTTACCAGATAAGAGGAATGTTCTGCAGGAACACACACACACACACACACACACACACACACACACACACACACACACACACACACACACACACACACACACACACACACACACACACACACACACACACACACACACACACTACTGTCATTTCTTTATCCTGTAAATATGCTATCCACAAGTTTCCTACGCCCCATGAAGCCTTGCGTCGAAAGTGGGAGCGTCTTCCGGTTCGAAGTAAACAAGCGGGACTTTATGCATTTCCATCGTAGTTTATGCGCACGTTTTCGAATCGGATATAACATTTATCCGACTCAAACGACTGCATACATTTTTTATGTGCATTTATAGAATTCATTTGCATCTTGGCGTTTCCATTCAGCATTTGTTTGATGCAATAACGTTATCCCAAAATGCGCATAAAAATAGGTGGATGGAAACAAAGCTTATTGACATTCAACAGTTGCAACCTATTCAAGCTCTCCAAATTTGCTAACGATGTGGGAACACAACCTAAACGAACTTTCAAAAGGGTGAAACAGCAGTAACGTTTATCCTCCGCGGTAGTTGGGAGGATGACGTGAAGAAGTGGCCTCGTGTCGCGTACGGTAGCGTTTTAAGCTATTTTCTAGATTCAGTAGCCTGTGATGGTAAGTCGATGAGCAATTTGAAAAGCTCAGAGGTGTATCAGTATCTGTCGAAATATCGGAAACGATCTAAAAGCGGACATTGAGCTGAGTCTGAGCTACACGTATCCCATCGCAAGGCATGTGTGCTAGCATCAGTGACAGGTGAAGTACAGACAGCGGTTGTTCATGAATTAGGGCCAGGACGCTGTTGTAGTCATGCAGCAGCACTTTGGTGTAAGGTCAGTAAAGTAAGGAAGGAAAATTAAGAACACGAAAATTGTATTGTTTATTGTATTGTGATATTATTAATTAACTAATAAATGTACTAAATGAAATGTTTAGTGTGTGTCATTCTGCAAATGTTGCTTCACAGTAACCTTCACTTAACCCTTGTGGCACCATCTGATTAAAAAAAAGACGTAAAAATTATCATTTTGAAACCTTGCTAATGGTCCGAAAAACACTAGCCTCTCCACTAACTAGCACACAAAATACCATTGGAATACTACTTCCGCCGCCTCACCGGAAGTTGTATCCACGTTCTTATTTACAGTAGCGCCCCCCCGAAACAGGTGGATAAGAAACGTCCTACATTTGTATTCAATTAAACACTGCTATCCCCTTTACAGTTACTATCTTAAAATACTTGAATTACATGTTGACTTTTAAACCTAAAATTAGCATCCAACAGCAGATATTTCACCTAAATCAGTGTTTTTGTGATGAATATTAATTGCGGCCGCCACTCGTTCAGTGAAGTTTGAAGCTTCGGACTGTCAGGACGTGCTTTCATGCAAAATGGAAATACTTGCGTGAATTAGTAACATTTACAGATGAGGATATAACCTGTAAAATGAACGTTTTGCGCTGAGGACGCACACGCATCTGTCAAAGCGCATGACAGGGTATGTTAAACTCTAATGCATTAGCTTGAAGCTTAAAATAAAGAATTGTTATGTTTTGAGTGCTTGGATCATGTACCTTTCCTGCAGAAGCTCACTCTGTTTCCACTCCACTATTTTTAGATGCATTTTGTCCATAGAAATGCGTTATTCAGTGCTGTAATTTGGCGCGACTGGTGGAAGTTTTCCGTGCACAGAGGGCAGACCCGACTAATCGATCATGTGAATTGTCGATGACTTTCATTATCTATTATTATCGATTGTATCGATTAGTTGTTGCAGCCTTACTTTGATGCTTCATAAAGAGATCATAAAACTAATCCATATAAATTGAGCGGTTTAGTCCAAAAATGTTCTGAAGAGACGCGATCACTTTATATGATGAACAGATTTAATTTAGGCTTTTATTCTCATATAAACATTCATCAACTTACACATAAGTTGTGGTAAACATGAGCTCAAGCATGTTCACTTGACGTGCGAGAACCAAAGAGGTTCATTCTCATGTGTTATACGCAGCACGTTTGAGATTCATCAAGAACTAGTAAGGATTCATTCTTGTGTTATGCAGCACGTTTGAGCTTCTGCAAGAACCAATGAGGTTCATTCTTGTGTTATGCAGCACGTTTGAGCTTCTGCATGAACCAATGAGGTCCATTCTCTGTTATGCAGCACATTTGAGCTTCTGCAACGACCAATGAGGTTCATTCTCGTGTTATGCAGCACGTTTGAGCTTCTGCAAGAACCAATGAGGTCCATTCTCTGTTATGCAGCACATTTGAGCTTCTGCAACGACCAATGAGGTTCATTCTCTGTTATGCAGCACATTTGAGCTTCTGCAAGAACCAATGAGGTCCATTTTCGTGTAATGCAGCACATTTGAGCTTCTGCAAGAACCAATGAGGTCCATTCTCTGTTATGCAGCACATTTGAGCTTCTGCAACGACCAATGAGGTTCATTCTCGTGTTATGCAGCACGTTTGAGCTTCTGCAAGAACCAATGAGGTCCATTCTCTGTTATGCAGCACATTTGAGCTTCTGCAACGACCAATGAGGTTAATTCTCGTGTTATGCAGCACGTTTGAGCTTCTGCAAGAACCAATGAGGTCCATTCTCTGTTATGCAGCACATTTGAGCTTCTGCGAGAACCAATGAGGTCCATTCTCTGTTATGCAGCACATTTGAGCTTCTGCGAGAACCAATGAGGTCCATTTTCGTGTAATGCAGCACATTTGAGCTTCTGCAAGAACCAATGAGGTTCATTCTCGTGTTATGCAGCACATATGAGCTTCTGCAAGAACCAATGAGGTTCATTCTCGTGTTATGCAGCACATATGAGCTTCTGCAAGGACCAATGAGGTTAATTCTCGTGTTATGCAGCATGTTTGAGCTTCTGCAAGAACCAATGAGGTCCATTCTTGTGTTACGCAGCACGTTTGAGCTTCTGCAAGAACCAATGAGGTTCATTCTTGTGTTACGCAGCACGTTTGAGCTTCTGCAAGAACCAATGAGGTTCATTCTCGTGTTTTGCAGCACATTTGAGCTTCTGCAAGAACCAATGAGGTCCATTCTCGTGTTTTGCAGCACATTTGAGCTTCAGCAAGAACCAATGAGGTCCATTCTCGTGTTTTGCAGCACGTTTGAGCTTCTGCAAGAACCAATGAGGTTCATTCTCGTGTTTTGCAGCAGGTTTGAGCTTCTGCAAGAACCAATGAGGTTCATTCTCGTGTTTTGCAGCAGGTTTGAGCTTCTGCAAGAACCAATGAGGTCCATTCTCGTGTTTTGCTGCAGGTTTGAGCTTCTGCAAGAACCAATGAGGTTCATTCTCGTGTTATGCAGCACATTTGAGCTTCTGCAAGGACCAATGAGGTCCATTCTCGTGTTATGCAGCACATATGAGCTTCTGCAAGAACCAATGAGGTTCATTCTCGTGTTATGCAGCACATATGAGCTTCTGCAAGGACCAATGAGGTTAATTCTCGTGTTATGCAGCACGTTTGAGCTTCTGCAAGAGCCAAAGAGGTCCATTCTCGTGGTATGCAGTACGTTTGAGCTTCTGCAAGAACCAATGAGGTTCATTCTTGTGTTACGCAGCAGGTTTGAGCTTCTGCAAGAACCAATGAGGTTCATTTGTGTGTTACGCAGCACTTTTGAGCTTCTGCAAGAACCAATGAGGTTCATTCCCATGTGTTACGCAGCACGTTTCAGCTTCCGCAAGAGGTTTGTTCTCCGTGCCAAGCAGGTTCGGTTGAGCTTCTGTTTATGTTCACAGATCAATGTTTATATGTGAATAAAGCCTCAATTCAATCGGTTCATCATATAAAGCGATATAAAGTCTCTTCAGAAAACTTGGACTAAACCCCTCAATTCATAGTTTTACGATCTCTTTATGGACTTTTTGAAGTGTCAAAGTGTCATTTGCGTAGCTGTCTATGGAGGGACAGAGAGCTCTCAGATTTCATCAATATTATTAAATTTGTGTTCCGAAGATGAACGAAAGTCTAACGGGTTTTGGAATGACATGAGGGTGAGTAATTAATGACAGAATTTTGGGTGAACTATCCGTTTAACTCCCTCTCTAATAAATATAAATGTTATACATTTTCAAAGTAAATATATATAGGTACACTGTGAGTCCGGTCAGCCCTCTTAAGGAATTTCTGGGCACCTCTACGCTCAGCTCAGCTGGTGTTCCCAGACAATCAGGACTCATGAAGTGCCCAAAAACTTCAGAGCAGAGCTCAGGTGATTCTAGATTGATACGTGCTGTACTGATATAGTCTAGTAGGCTTTCCTGTGGACAGGGTGTGATTACTGCATTGTGACTGACCTTGTGAACTCGATCCTAAAACAGAAGCCTCACCTTACAGACCAGAGGCAGGACAGACACCTGGTGGCTATACAGAGGAAGTGCAGGGAAAGAGTGGAGAAGTGCTGTTCAACAGTTTGTACTGGAAACGAACATGCTTGTTGTACTGTGTGCTTTTAAATATGCTGTACAACGATTCAAAACATATATAAAACATCATTTGGTTGTTTGTTAGGCCTCAATAAGAATGAATCCCTCATTTGGCCTGCTTTCTTTTAGATTATAGCTATGTCTGTGTATGTTTATTATTGCTGTGCTAGTTTATGCTGGAGATTAAACTTGTTATTATACGATGTAGTGATACTATAATAAATGTTAAGTCCCATCCAAATAACATTAACTAAGTATGTGTATATATATATATCACAGAACAATAAGTATGCTGCTTGACAGTTAATGCGATTGACTGACAGTTTCTATGTTTGATTGACAATTGTTGACTCGTGTCTCATCAGGTCCCGTCCAATCGGCCCCTCCCAGGGGCGGGGCAGACAGGCAATCTCCATGGCAACTCGCCCTACTTGATGGTGAGAGCCTCCCTCAGATTGACTAAAACAGAAAAATGACAAAAAATAAATACTACATATATGGGAATAAAAAAATATCTGAATCTGAATGTGTAGGTGCTCATTTACTGTATGTCTTAGAGATTAATACACTGAGATTGTAAAACAGATGGTAAAAATAAAATTCGAATTTAATATAATTTATAGCATAGATTTAATGTGATCGTATAATATATTGCATATTGGTTAATATCTAACACTTTATTTTGATGGTACCCCAATAGACATTCTATTGACTGTAGTAACTTTGCAACCGCATGTAAATTATTCTACTAACCTGAACCTAACACCTAACTCTAACTTAACAGTCTACTAACACTCTACTAATACTCTAATGAGAGTTAATTGACATGTAGTTGCAAAGTTACTCGAATGTGGACCATCGAAATCAAAACCTAAGTGTAACCTTTAATTTATACTTATAAAACTAACACCATGTGTGCTCTCTACACATAATATAAGCAGGTTTTTATTCATTAAGCAAACATTTACAAAGATAATTGACATGTATAACTACTTTTTTGAAGTGATGCTTTAAAATTAGTCAACTTCGAATTGGGCAAATGGGTATTCAAATCTAATCTCAAAGTATAACCCATGTTTTTTGTCTGTTGATGCTACATGGATTGTGCTCTGGTCCGGTCAGCTCTGATTTGTTAATAATGCTTCTTCCTTCTCAGCTCTCTGGCTTAAGTATTGTTTGCTAGATGTTTGTTTGATGCCCTGGTCAGTCTATAGCCTCTCCAGATTTTGTTCTTGAAGGGATATGGAGCTGAAACGTTTGAAGCTATTTTCAGTCAGATTTTGTCTATTGTTAAGCTACTGTAGCGGATTTCTTGGATGAAACTACTTTTGGCCCTGGTTCACAGTAGCCATGCAAACATAAGATTCCCTGTGGAGATTTTTGTTTATCCGCATTGCAAAATCTGCCACTCAGAGTTTTTTTTCCTTTTTTACATCGATTGTCTCAGTGCAGTACACCTCCAAAACAGACTGCAATTATTTACTCTTTCAGATTCCCTGTGTGTGTGTGTGTAAGCATGTTCTGTAAGAATGGATAATCAAATCAATAATTTTGTAATATAATTTTTTTTTTTTTTTAGATTTAACCTGTGATACATAAGCAGTATCTGCAATGTCATAAATTAGTTGTATCCATACAGATAAATAATAGATCAATTAAAATTGAAAATTGTTCTCTCTCTCTGCAGAGTTTTGCCGAAAACACCATGAATGAGTTGCTTGGATGGTACGGATATGACAAAGTGGAGTTACGAGACTCAGAAGACATAGAGATCCGCAACTACCCTGACGGGGAAATGCGGCAACACATCTCTGTCCTGAAAGGTGAGATCTGACACAGATAGGCCTTCACAACCCTGGACAGGCAGGCGAAATGAGATTTACACCTATCAAATAGATGGTCTCAAATGCTAGCACACATGGATGAAAAACCACAAAAGTACTCATTCAAAAGTCAGGGGTTTTTTTTTTTTTGGAAAGAAATTAATACTTTTATTTAGCAAAGACGCATTCAATTCATCGAAAGTCACAGTAAAGATGTTCGTAATGCTGCAAAAGATTTCTATTTTAAATAAATTCTGCTCGATTGAATTATCCATTAATCAAAGAATCCTGACTGAAATGTATCACAGTTTCCACAGTTCTCATTTCAGCTTTGCCATCACATAAGTACATAACATTTTAAAATATATTAAAATAGAAAAGTAATTTTAAATTGTAATGGTACTTTAGAGCATTAACATTTTTTTACTGTATTGTGATCAAATAAAAATGCAGCCTTGGTGAGCACAAGATTCTTACAAAAAAAAAAAAAAAACTTTTGATTAGTTGTCAAGACAATTCTCTTCTTGCTCTGCACACTTATGAATTCAGAGAAAGTTTCAGGATCTAACTATACCTTCTGGACCCTCTGAACACTTGACACTAATATGCAGAACTTGCTTTTTTCCCTTTATCTTATTATCATCATCCCTTAATTCCCCATAGGTTCTTTGTAGCAGGTTGATTTCACAAACCTGTTTGCCACCAGAAAGAGCCTAGAGGGAATTCTGGGATGTAATAAGACACAAAATCCTGACAAGGACAGGACCCAAAACAAGGACTGTCAGATTTTAAATGTTGTTAAATAGTGAATGCACTGTTAAATTCCTGAACTTCCTCTGTCGTTCCCCCGGGAGCACTCCGATTAACCCACAGCTTTATCTTTGCACCGTCCATGCTGTCTCCTGGCTGGCCTCCGTGCCAGAGCATTAGAGAGTCTTAAACTGTCAGCCATTTTTTTCTGCGGCCCTGTGGGGACAGAGAAAGAGATGCCGAAACAATGAGCTGGCTAATTCCTTGCTAAGTCCATACTCCAGCTTCCATTAAGGAAAATGGTGATTTAGGCGTTAGACGTTTCCAGCTAACGTGCACTCAGCCACATTTCTCCAACCTACCATGCCTGCCATGCGACGCTCGGCGTAATTACTTTCCTTCCGTCAGACAAATCCACGGCCACAGATTACGATATTTCACTATTGTTAGTTGACGTTGCTGGAAGTGGAGAGATTAGGCGAAGGACAATCAGACTTAATTAACTCGTTTAGCTGTGATCGTCTCTAAACGACCCGTTAGAGTAACAAATGAGCTTTTCTGCTATCTAGCGGTAATCTGTTTGGGTGCTCTTGTTGAATCTTGTCTTATTTGCTGCAGGTGTCGTATGGGAGTTTTTTCCTCAGGACTCTGTAAGAGCTATTTAATCAGTTTTCTGTAATGTAACAGGTCAAAACAGTAATATGAGGTGTGCGTTTGAGATATCGCTTGTCTCAGGCTCCAGAGTTGTGAATGACTTGTGAATTTAAAAATGAAACACTTCTCATGAAGAAAGATGTTAGTTGTGTTTTAACATCTTCATTCACAGTAAATATTGAACATACTGTCTTTAGTCAGTATATAACCCTGTTTTAAAAATGTTTTTTTACGTCTGTAATGTGATATTTCCACAGAATATTTAACAGGAAAAATGTAGGCCTAAATAATAATAATAATGAATAGTGCTTTCAAATCAATTAATCATGATTAATCACATCTAGCATAAAAGTTTACATAATATGTGTGTGTATATATGTTATTTATACTGTATACACACATATTTATACATGTGTGTGTGTGTGTGTGCGTGTGCGTGTGTGTAAATATAATAAATACACACATATATTATCTAAAAAATAAACTTTTATGATTTGACAGAACTAAAAAATATATAGGCTATCAGTACTTGATTTTTATCAATCAGGAAATTATTGGATAGTGACAAGTGAGTGTTATATACCAAAAAAGAGCCAGACCTGAATGCTAGATTGTTAAAATAATTCCAAAATAACTATATGGCTTTTTCAAACAGCCCCTGTGGCCTAAGTAATGTCAGCGGAAAAGAAAAGCAATTTCAGAGGAAGAGCAAGTTATTTGATCTCGATTAAAGGTTATAAGCCTTTTTTTTCTCTCTCTCTTTTTTTTTTGAAAAATTTGGAAGAACATGGATCAAGGTTTGATTTCAGTCATTTTTTTAGAATGTAAATAGAATCAGTTATGATTTCTTATTGACTACAATGAAATGTTCACGACCATTTGAATTTGATGACAGTCAAACCTAAGAATGACATTTCACACAACAAATAGCAGAGATTCCTCTAACCTCATGTAGTTCACATGTATTTGTGAGACATAAATGACTCGCCATTACCCCTCTCTCCTCTCTAGAGAACTCTTTGCCAAAAGCATCCACAGTGGAGAACAGCAGTGGTTCTCCTCCACACGCCAACAGCTCTTGCTCTACTCCGACATCACGGAATGGAGTGACAGGCGAAGCATCTGTAAACCCCTCCTCCTCTAAAGAGCACGGAGGCCTGCCAATCATAGTGCCCTTAATCCCGCCCCCTCTGATCAAAGCACCAGCAGGTAAGAAACACAAATGCACAGACAGTATGTGAGTTGAGTATCTAACTTACTGTATACGCACTCATACAACTGTACAAAACATGTTTATGGCATTTCATACTTTCTTTTTAATGCTGGGTAAATGTAATCCTGGGTTAAATAGTTTATCCGTCAGGTTGTGAACTGTGCGTTACATTCTTAATTGCATATTTATGAGGCTAACAACTTTGATTTTATAATACCCCTTGCATCTACGACGCCACTACACGAGCTGTGAATGTGAGTTTGCAGTCCGAATTGAATCACAATTGAATCAATGGCAAGAAAACACGTATTGATTTGTCCGCTGGCTGAACACAAAACAAACCTATACAGCTCGGATAGTGTAGTTTGTTTCAGAAACAAATGACTCTAATATCCTGGTTCTTTTTTAAGTAAATCAAAAACAAACAATGGAACCAGTGCATTCCGATTCACAAATAGGCGACTTTTATGAGTCTTTTAATAAATAGTTAAAAAATACATTTTTACTATAAAGAAGGTGAAAAACTGTATGTGAAAAGAGTAGTATGTCCGAATGAATAATATTAATGAAACAGTATAGGCAAAAAGTACCGACTCAGAGGACCTACTAATGCTTCCTTCACTTCCCACTTCTTAATGCCCGGTACACATTGTATGATTTTGGGCTGTCCCAGATGAAATATGATAAACCGTGGATATTTCTGTGGTCTATTTTTCCTATGTTGGACAGTGAGAGAGGTTCAAAGACGGCCGTTGTCACGGTCTTGCGACCGCCTGTGATAATTTTAGTGTCAGAAATTTAGCATGATCATCTCACAGTGTGTTTGCCGCTACAACCTACATCTGCTGACTAGCCAATAAAAATGCTGCATGAAATGGCGTATTGATCAACACAACATGGTGCTAAAACTTAAAACTACTTACCTCAAGCTCCATTAACAAAATTGGCATGCCAAGTTGGCCTCTTTTCCTGTGCTATGACCACATCCATATTCTCCTCTTTCGTTTCCTTGTGCTCCCATTCATTGAAAACCATCAGAGGCGGACAGTGGTGAAGAACTTTTACTTTCCAAGTAATTTTATTTTTCAAGTATATGTACTTTATCAGTGTTCTTCTTTGGAAAAGTTTAACTTCACAACATTCCAAAACATAATGTAATTTTTACGTTTCATATAGAATATCATTTAATATTTATTTACATAAAAAATGTAGTACTGTATACTTTTACTCAAGTAAAAGTAATTCAAAGTTTTACTTGAGTAAAAGTAAGAGAGTACTACATTTTTTATGTAATTAAGTATTAAAGTAAAAAAAAAAAAACTTTTTTTTATGAAACGTAGTGTAGTAAAAAGTATTTTGGAATGAAGTGAAGTAAAAGTTTTCCAAAGAAAATTTAAAAATACTTCACTACTGTCCACCTCTGAAAACCATATAAACATTCACCGCGATAGTCAGCTTGCTTGGTCAAGTACAGGCTATTTTTGCTGTGTTTAAACATACAATATGCTTCAAATGATTATTATGATTATATGTAAATATGCACTACTTTATCCACAAGACAAGATGATGTAGCTGTTGTGGAAAAAACTAATAAAGAATACCAGTCAAAGCAGCAATCATTCATTCATGTTTATGGCACGCCCAACTCTGGAACTTGGGTATCAAAATGATCCCTGAGCTTCCCAGTGGTAAATGAGATTTGAGATGGTGTTCATGTCCAATTTTTACCTGAGAAACTCGCATTTACGATAAATGAGATAGCATGCGAAGAGAGCCTATGTACGGGAGTGTCCAAACTCAGTCCTGGAGGGCCGCTGTCCAGCAGAGTTTAGCTCCAACTTGCCTCAACACCTGCCTGGATGTTTCTAGTATGCTTAGTAAGACTTTGGTTAGCTGGGTCAGGTGTGTTTAATTGGGTTTGGAGCTGAACTCGGCGGGACAGTGGCCTTCCATGAGTGAGATTCTGAAGTATGCATCCAATGACCACTTTACAATCCCATGAGGCCACGGGAGAGGATTTGTGTCTGGCAGTGAAGTGATAGATGAACTAACGCTGGGAGGTCACATGACAATGATAACATGACGAATGTAGTACATCTGGATTACTACACACAATTATAACATATAGAACATACCTTTTTAACAGTTGCAAAGTAATTACTCACTCAAAAGAAGTACCTAATCAGAGAGTACGTGATTTCGGACACAGCCCATAGTTACAGGCTTGAATCAGTCTACCGAATCTTTTATTGAATTAGCTCATTGAATCATTCAGACCAATTACTGAATCAACATCTGACTCACTGAACCGCAAGTTATCAGTGATATATTTTCAGTTATGTCTGTCTCGAAATAAAGCATGTTTTGTGTATTTGAGATTTGTGAAACTTATGTAATTAATGACGGGTTGTTCTTTCAACATTCTCAGTCAGAGTTTTTATTATTCAGTATTTTTAGTATTGTTTATATATTAAAAAACGTCCTTTAGCATAAATGTAAATGTAATGCAGTGTGCTGGCATTTTGACACTGAAAGTCCCCTTTCATTGTTGGCTGAGAGTGTGTGTTGTAGCGCAGCAGACCAAAGTCATGGTGTCTAATGGGGCGGCACCATAGTGAGGTGCATCCCTAAACCGGTGTACTGTGCACTGGTGTAGTTGTGTGTGTGCCTATGTATGTGCGCTTGTATTTATGTGTGTGTTAATGTGTGTGATGTGGTGTGAAACAGATGGTGTAGACTCGCTAACTACCACGGCAACAGAAGCCAACTCCCCCCTCCCCATCCCCGCCCCTTGCCTGTGGCCCTGTTGAATAATTCATAAGCATGCGCATAGTGACAGAGGGCTTTTGAAGTGCAGGTATGTGCTGCTCTACCACTGGATGTTCCACAAACACACACACACATTTGCACAATCTCTCTTAAATTCAGGATTCAGATGGAGCAATGAGGCTGTGCTGAGGAAAAACAAACAGAAGTTCCATGGCAACCGTTTTATATTAGGATGTTTGTATTTTGAGGGTTGTAGAGGAACACTTTGAGTCTTTGTTGCACTGTATGATGCTGTTTATTAGACGAGCTCTTTCTAACTTAATCTTTTTATATACTTTTTCCAGCCTGCTGAATCAAAGCTTCCATTGCCTTTTCTTTAAAATAATTAAAATTGCTTTAAGACATAAGAACAAAAAGTACATTCGAATTTGTTGAATTTTTAAGCTTGAATATTATACCGCATAGTCCAAGTTTTGGAATCATAAAGGAATAATTCTTGCAAAATATATAAATTTTGTCTATTTGTCATTTACAATTAATTTATTTATTCTGTGGAAGGTGAAATTTTGTTTCTCTTGTGCATCTGCAGCTCTTTTAAATGAGCTGGGGAAGACCATTAAAGGAATAGTTCACCCAAAAAATAAAATTCTGTCATAATTTACTCACCCTCATGTTGTTCCAAACCTGTATGAATTAATTTCTTCTGCTGCACACAAAAGAAGATATTTTGAAGGATATGGGTAACCAAACAGTTTATGGAACCCATTGACTTCCATAGTAGAGGTAAAAATGCTATGGAGGTTTGGTTACAGACACTCTTCAAAATATCTTCTTTTGTGTTCCGTAGAAGAAAGAAATTCATACAGGTTTGGAACAACTTGAGGGTGAGTAAATGATGACACACTTGTCATTTTTGGGTAAACTATCCCTTTAAGCTCCAAAAATGCACTATAACAGTGGGTGAATTCAGATAATTTGGTCCACATTGAAAAACAACTCCTTTTGTTTTCCATAGAAGAATGACAATTCGTTTGGAATGACACATGGGTAGGTAAATGATTACAGAATTTTCATTTTTGAGTGTTCTATCCAGGGCATTAAATTAAAGCTTTGCCAATTTAAATATTGAAGTGCAAGAAGATGCGAAAGGGAACTTAATTCATTACTCGCACACTAGGGGAATTTTTCTGTGCCATCCAACATCCAGAAAGCCGCATTTCAGACTGGACTCGAATACTGAATTGAGCTCTCTTTCACATATTCTTACGCTTGAAAGGACAAATTTACACAAAGTAGCCTAGTAAACATAGATGTCTTAAGCAATGTTTCCCACACATAGACTAATTTGTGGCGGTGCGCCACTGAATCAACACCGTGTCGTTATTCATTAACATTTTTAAATCTAACACCAAACTGCCAAACCTGCTTTTGATACGAAAGTCTAAGATTTTAAAATTGAATACGAAATTCAAACAATAAATAGCGTTTTGGCGCCAATGTGGCATAATAGTTAAAGCCAGAGGTGTTGAAAAACAGAATTGCGACATGCTCTCATCTCCCGGCGGTGTGCACGGTCACGTGGTTCACGGAGCTTCTAAACAAACCAGCGCTATGTCAATGCATTTGAATTGCATAAGCGGATACACAACAGTTTTACTATGCAGGTATTTGCAGCAATTTTTTATTACGTCAACCATATTTACAGGATCATTTTATTATGAAGAGGGATGGAGATGCAACATTGTTAACATTAATGTTAATGTTTTTCTTGTATTTAGCCCTCATTTCTTATTAATTGGTCACACTCATACTCATTGGTGGTCAAATGTGACCATACACCTTAACTGTTTTTCAATTAAATGAATGTTCTATATTTTAGTTTAATAATATGTATTGAATATTTTGAGGATATCTTTTGGAACTAAATAGGCCTACTATTTGTGCAATAATTATGGTCCATTAATGACCACTTAAAATATTTTGTATTATTTAAATTACAATTAGTGTAGTTATTAAGGTTAAAATAGAGAATTCCAAATAAAATAGAGGCAAATTAGAGTCATTTTGTGGCTGAAAAAATAATAATTTTCATTTGTAAAGCCATGGTTAACCTAGGTGCTTGTATGGCTCTTTAATAAATATACATGTATCTAGTCTGGTTGCTCAAAAAAGTATTGCAGATCATAACTGCTTACTTATTTTTAGGTTTTGCATTTGAATACATATTTAGACATTATCAAACAGTAGATTTCTTTAAATGTGAAATTTTAAAAAGTTAATAACTTGCATCCTAATATTTTTTATTAATGAATGCAAGCAAATATAATTTAACCCAAGAAAAGTTTAAAATAGTGCTAAAAAGAAAAACTTATTTTTCCTTATATGTACAGTAGGATATATACATACGAATTGATACTGAATCAAGATCGAAATCGATATTTGTGCCAACCAAACACCGCCATTGGCAGGTGTGTCAAAAACTTAGTTTTAGGCCCTTTTTCTATCTCTTTAAATCATGAATTTCTTGTTTCAAACAGTAATTTAGTCAGGTATCCCTGTCCCCCGCAGCCCAAGTCGTTGGTTGAGCAAATTCTGTAGGGATGCTTAAACAGATTGCAATAATTTGTTTTTCCACTGGGATGCAGAAATGACTAAGAAAAAATGTACTTGATTTGGGTTTGTGGTCTGACTCTTCTCTCCTCCCCTAGCTCTAAGTTTGATTTGTTTGGTCAGAAGTGGATCTGATTACTGAAGTACACTTTATGCTCTGACTTTAGCCTATGGAGAAATGTTTAACATAATTCTGAATTGATATCTATCTTAAAATATAATTTGCTACACACAGTTATTACAAAAGACGAGGAGAAAAAGAGAGGTGAAAAAAAAGGTTAAGTCTAATGGGCAGACATTTTCTCTCCACACACTTAGATTTATCTGATCATTAAGCAGCTGCTGGAGGGTGAGAGTGTAAAAGATCTCTGAGGAGAAATCATTTGACATGGGCAGATGCATTAAAATGAATACATTACATACTGAATCTGAGGTTGGGAGTCACATCTCAGAAGATTGAAAACGACAAAAAATGAGCAGTTTTCTGTTGTGGCAATGCCAGTTATATTTGACTCAATGTGTGTGTGTGTGTCTTTGTGGTCCCTAGAAGCTCGCTCGCCCCTATTCCCAAACACACACACATGCATGCAACACACTTCAAACATCCAAACCAGAACACTCGTGCCCGCAAGCCTCTGGTTGTAAGTGGAGCACAATGGGAAAGATCTAATATCTTGTGGCATGTGATGTAGGCAGATTGACTGACACACACACACCAAGAAACATGTGTATATATTCTTGATGTGTGTGGGGTGATGCATGATGACAGGTTTCTCTTAAACCCTTGTGGATTGGTGAGGGAAAGATTCCCTCTGGTCATTAAACACACTTTACCCGGGGTTAAGCACAATGTAAAAAGCCCTACTGAATATATGTGTAACTGCATTATATACTGCCTGTCTGGAATATGTAAAAAAAAGTATGAATTGAATTCATGAATTGCAAAGGCACTTCAGTCTATCTCACTTCTTTCTAATAATATTAATAATAAAAGAGAATATTAACAATATAGGAAAATAATTATATCACTATTATTATTATTACTAATAAGTATTTTCATAATTGTTGTTGTTGTTATTAATCATGTGTAAATGTCTGTATCTATATATAACATTAAGGCTTTGGCTTTGTTTTATCATGAATTGGATTCATGAAAGGAGTTCAAATTTATGGTATTTAGTTGCATAAAAACAAATTCTCTGTGTTTCAGTCAACATCGATGTATGTTGGCTATCTAAAATTTGACAGTGTTTGAAAAAGTTGACTGAATAGGTCCTTATATATTCTTTATTTCTCTCTTTCTCTCTTTAGAGGAGGACACCTCTAATGTTCAGATAATGTGTGCGTGGTGTCAGAAGGTGGGAGTGAAGCGTTATTCTCTCAGTATGGGCTCTGAACTGAAGAGTTTCTGTAGTGAGAAATGCTTCGCTGCCTGTCGACGTGCCTACTTCAAACGCAACAAGGTAAATGCCCAGTCTCCGCCTCTTCCTGTCCTCTCAGCCAATCAGGCTCCTTCTGTCTGATGTCACTTTTTCTGTTCTGCCTTAACCTTGTTCAGTGTTACTAAATTCTTTGGTTCACAACTTTAAATGACTCTTACTCTGTTGTTATTTTTTTTTTTTTACATGATTTTTTCTGTAGAGTTTAAACACATATCTTTAGTAATCAGACAGAGAAAAATACATATAGTGATTCACTCATAACAGTTCCAGTCATTTTTACACAACCAACAGTCTATGTCTATAGAGTCCTTATTAGGTTAGTATTCTTATCAGCCTAAACACTAAGTCAGTTTTCATTTTAATTTGTTGGTAGGCCTATTTTACTGATACTTTTGAAAGTGGTTGGTTCACAAAGACAAGCTGATGGCATGGCTTTTTTATGCAGTACATTTTAATGTCCCCATCAAACATAACTGTATAAATTATAATATTGGTTCGTTTTTTTGTCGTAAAACACTTTTCGTTTTTTATATTATTTACATTATTTATAGAATATATGACTTTTAACTAAGAAAATGCAATCATTTTGGTGGAAAAACACCAAAAGCAGCATTGATTATTAGAATTGAACTGGATTAGATTATCTCTGTGATGTTTTGTGATATTAGGTGGTTTGTCTCACTTCACCCTTGTTTGATAAATTTACAGAAATTATAAGATAACTCTCAATCCCTCACAGAGAAATTGCTACATTTATTTACATCCTGTTCATTTTCTTCCAATTATGATAACAATTAAGTTATGATTAATAATGTGTATGTGGCTGAAATTTACCAGAGTATAAGTCTGATTTACTCAAATTATTTCCTTAAAGTACAACACAATAATTACTTTTTTTATATTTTATAGTATAGCAAAGTACAGCAATGAATCTCATTTAGATTTAGACCTCATGCCATCAGAGTGAGACGGATATTGATTGTGTGTTTTCTTTTCTATCTAAGCTTGGATATGTGAGGAATTGCAGTGTAAGTATACTGTGTTTGGATTTCTCCTCTCCTCGTGTGTGTTAGAGACTCTCTTGTACACTTAATCACACACTGATGGAACTCATAATAGCAGGGACGCATGCAAACACACTCCCAGACATACATATATTTTGCACATACACATGCATACAAAAGTACAGGCTTATGCACAGGTATACAAAAGCACACGAATGCACTATAACACATGCATACGTACACACACAAGAGTCTCACATGCATGCGTACACACTCCCACATGCATGCATGTTTGTTCACAGCCACCCCTCGCTTAGTGTGTGGTGTGTTTGAGGATAGATTGGACAGCATGAAGAGACCAACAAACATGCAAACATGACCAGAGCTTTACTGACGCTACCACACACAAACCCAAATGTATACAGTACTCTCTCTGTCACACACACACAAAAACATGTGGATACACAAAACAGACTCAAACAAGTGTCTAAATGTCATGAATTGTTGAGCAGTATAGAAGCCCAGGGGCATAGAGACTCATAGAGAACATACTTTAGTATTTTTTCTTGACATTAGAAGACTTCTAAGTTAAGATTACAAAAAACTATAACTCACACATTTTAATTGACATGCTCTTTTTTTAAAGAACGGTGGTGGTTTTGTGACAGAATATACATCTATATGTCTGTCAAATTGCAACAACATTCCAATCAACCAATCAGATTTGAGGGACACGTTTACAGTTAATGTCAAGTTTAGTCTTACAACCAGGGTTAGGTGCTTCTTCATCAGTGTTATTCACCTATCATTTCCCTTTTCTAGTGATAACCTATTGGTAGGGTTAGGTTAAGGGGTAGGCAAATGATTAGGACTCAATTTTTGGACAGGAATGTTTTTCCAGGATCAACAAAAGACGTTGATACAGGAACATGTTGTACTTGGTGAAATCACGCTCACCAATTTGACAGACATATAGATGTACATGTATATTATGTCACTGAAAACCACCAACTTTTCTTTAAAAAAGAAATAAATCAGTCAAATGAAAGAGAGAGAGATAGACAGAACTAAGTAAATGTGCAGGCAAAAATACACAAACACAGAAGGGCGTTTAATTTGTGAATTCACAACAACGGTCAAGCCATTTTTATAGTCTTGGGTTATATTTCAACCCATAATCAAAAAAAAAGAAATAATATTTTTTGAAAAATGAATGGGCCTGAAAATGAAGCCTATTTTAATGAACCATTAATTTTGCATTGTGACATTTCATAACAGTTTTAATTACGCATTAATTACGTATTCAACATAAAATGTTGATTATTACCATCTCATTACTGTACTGAAAAGAAAACAGTGATGCATTTAAATTGTAAAATATTTATATGTCATGGTAGTATTTATTATATCTGCCTGAATTTATGCCAATTAAAAAATGCACTACAGTAATGATAATCTAATAAAATTTCCACCAAAAAATACCTGAACATATTATGGTAAAGAGATTTTTGTGGGGAAAATGTGCTAACTTGCAATGAAAAAAAAAAATATATATATATCAGTATGATTTTTTGTTTATTTATTTTGTTGTTCATTATGTGACCTGGACCTGGAGATATTCGCCCTTTTATAAATTTGTGAAGTCATTTTGTTAGTTTGTTTCAGCTTCTGTAGATGATGTCCTTGGAAGTCGTTGGTGGCTTGGGTATGTTTTTGTGAGATTCACCTGAAAATTGATCCAACCAAGTTCACAGCAGAGCACAATCGGGTTGATGTGTGTCTTCTGCCTGTGCTTTTTTTTATCATAAAAATGTGAGTAGATTTCTTAAAGTCCAGTTATTAAACGTGATTAGAGTCCAGATTTCTGTAAATAATAAAGAGAACAGTGTGTGCTGAATGACATCATCTGATATGGGGGTCAGTGTAGTCTGTGATTATTATAGTGTAAACTGTGAGGTCGTCTTGGCACGTCTGTAGACATTTGGATGCTGTATCTGGTTCTCTGAGGAGACACGTCTGTGGAATGCCAAACAAACGTCTAGCAGGAGCATGTTCATTTCATCCCACCAATCATAGAGCTATTTACTTCGCTCCTTTGACGATTCTCCTGGCGTTCTGCCACCACTGCGACTTCACCTTTATTTCTATAATTCATTAGGAGGGGGAACTTTATTACGCTCTAAGGTTATATGAAAATTGTTTCTTTCTAATTTGTAATGTACACCACAAGGTCAGCTGCGAAGATGAGCAGTGTTGACTATGTGTGTGTGAAATAAGACACTGGGAGGGGCGGTGGGTCTGCTCGCGGTCTGATGTTACTGCAGTAAATACCTGCAGCTGCTACATCTGCAAAACTCAAAACGGAAAAAGAGAAAGCAACACGTGAATACGTGTCTTCAGTTTCAAGCACCGGCCCACCTTAGGTAGTGAAACATCCTCACACCAGCTGCTTCAGGTGATTATAATTCCTCCCCATTAAAGGTGTGTGTGTGTGTGTTTGTTTTGTGTGTGAATAAGGAGTGTCTTCCTCAGAGGAAATGTGGTAAACCTCTGTCAGACACACGCACAAAAACAGTATTGTTACTGTATTGTGTTTATTGTGTCAGACGGCGGGCTCGTTTTATGATGTCCAAATCCTCAGATTTGCGTGTGTGTGTGTGTGTGAAGGTGCTGAGCTAATAAATTTTGACAAGATATTTTTAGCCTCATGAAACCTTAGAGTAACTGAATACTTTAAATTCAGAGAAGTGTGTCCATATATGGGGATTTGTTCTGGACTGAGGTGAATAGGACTGAAATGTGTGTTTGTGATGAATAAGGCTGAATAAGTAGAAAGACCTCGGGTCGCTCTAACTCAGTTACAGTGAGAGTTTATTGTAGGTCTTCAGTGGCAATAGGCATTAGGAAAACACAATTACAGTGAGGATATATGAAAGATGATGTCGGAAAGTCTCAATGTTAGCCATCATTATCAAAGAAGCATAAATAAGTCCCATAGTGTTATGTTTTTCAGACATGTACACTTTTGGATGTGGTTTAAGTATTTTTTTATTCTTTGAGTACCATATAAAATACTGTTTTATAAAACAGATAGTTCAGACTTTACAAATTTTAATATCCTTTATATTTTATTGGAGTAGCCTTTTTGTAGTAGTTGTAAAAATTCAAATCTACAAATATATTTTTAAATGTTTTGAAATATGTCTCTCATGCTCACCCAGGCTGCATTTATTTGACCAAATAAACAGTATTAAATATGATTACAATTTAATCATTTGATGGAATTGAATAGAATTCATGAATTTGATGGAATTTTAAAAGATGAATTTGCTCCAGTCTTCAAAACAATAAGTTCAGATCAACAAACAATTCGTTTCACACCGGTTTTGAATTTCTTATTGCAAATTTTTTGGCACATTCTTTTGCAAACCACAAGTACAGTTAAAAGTACAATTAGTAAGTACAATTGTCTACAGTAACAAAATTCACATGGCTTGCTGATGAAAACTCATGTTTATTCTCAGTGAAATTGTCATACTCTTCACAACTTATAAACATTGTTTCATCGTATGAGCCATCACATGCAAAATGATCATTCAGTTCAGATCTAAATCAAATAATTATGGCATGAAAGTTTTCTTTTTACACTTAACACATTGCTACAGAAATAAATGTACTTTATACATATATAAATGTGCATATTCTTTTCCTGTGTTGTACTGACTTCACTCAAAAAACACTGTTGTTAGTGGCACTCAAATCATCCTTGTTCACATTACTTAAAAAAGTCAAGTAACTAAATTAACTTACATTTACTGAGTTGTTTCTACAAAAAATGAGTATTGTCAGCTTAACTTAATAAGTGTTTGTTCGGTCAACTTAACATTGCTGAGTGAAACGAACAAACTGGGCAGTGGATGTGTAGTTCCCAGCATGCTTTGCAAGGGACTGCATTAGGAGAGTAAATTTAGGGATTCAAGTGTTATTTTATGTTTTTCAGTAAAGGGAAAGATGTTGTTAGTTTATGTTAGTGTTTAATGTTCAGTTATGTTGGACATTTAGCAGAGTTTCTGTAATTTTGTGCATGGTTAACATTATGCAGAAGAGTGGTGCCTGCGTGTTTAGGCTGTGGAGTGCCCACATACACACGTTTATTGGATGGCCTTTTCTTTCTTTTGTTTCTTAAAACTTTGTTTTCTTAACTTTTGTTTCTTAAAAGTAACTTGTAGAGCAAGTAGTTCATTTAATTAGGTCAATTAAATCGATAAATGTGTTCACCTAACATAATAAACTTTTATACATTTAACATAACATTATTAAGTAAACTACACATATAAATATTATGTAACAGTGACAAATTCAAATGGTTTGTATTTACTTAAATACATTTTGTCAGCTTTACTTGACTTTCTTTTGTTCATTTAACTAAACTGTTATTTGTAAAAAAATTACTCAATATAGTTGTGTGGAACCACTTGAGTAAATTCAACAAGTCATTTTTTTGAGTGTAGTAAGTTGTGTTGAAATCTGTATCTAAAAAACTCATAATGATACACAAAATCAATCAGCTTGATAAAACTTACAGTCAGTGTCAAAAAAAAACCCAAAAACAAAACAAAGATGAAATTTGTATATGACACACTTTTTCTAATTTTTAGTATTTCCAGGGCTGACTGCCATGGGGAAAAAACTTCTAAACATTTTGAACAGTACGGCTCACACTGTGACGTTAAGGCTTAGATTAAGCCAGGATTAGGCCTTAGTTCAATTAGGACATTTAAAAAGCTTTTATAAATTACTGGTGTGCATTTTGAGACAAAACAATGGCACTGACATATTTTAAGATATCTCAGTGCAAGTTGCTTTCAGTTAAAACAGCTCAAACATGCATTTTAGTCTGGGACTAGACTTGTCTGTAAAACCTGGGCAGAAAAAAATCATTTTGGTGACATTGGCCAATTTCTTGACACAATAACTGTTTAGAAGCAATTCAATTAAATGTTTTTTGTGAGTTACTACATTTTGCAGACATGCAATAGTTGTAATGACCAAAAGAACAGTTGCACATACAGTTTAGAGAATGTTAAGACTGTTTTTTGAGGAAAAAAACTCCATGTTGAAAGAGTTGCAGAAAAAATATATATTTTATGGAAACTGTGATGCAGGATTCTTTTATGAATAGAAAAACGACTGTGAAAAACTGTATCATAGTGCTGTTGGCACCATTTTATAAAAACAAGCTGCATTACAGTGACTTTACCATTTAGGGATAATTTATCCGTACAATCACTGTAATGCATGGCCTCAAATTGCTTATTGCTTAAGTAAATGATAATGGGAATCATTAAGTCCCATGGTATATATCAAAATACATTGTGTTATTATTAGTGTAGAAATTACCAATGTCCTCAAAACTGTTGCATGTATTTAAAAAAATGTTAGTGTGAAAGAGTTATTAAAGAAAACATGTACTAATGAACTCGGAACATCTGGGCAAAACAATCCTTTTTAAACAGCCTAGCAGATGGACACACAGACAATAAATCAGTAACACCAAGTGTGTGCTTCATGCCATAAAACAGAATTAAACGCAGCTCTGCCAATAAGAGCAAGAGAAAAGATGTAGACTGAAAATGTGTGTGTGTGTGTGTGTGTGTGTGTGTGTGTGTGTGTGTGTGTGTGTGTGTGTGTGTGTGTGTGTGTGTGTGTGTGTGTGTGTGTGTGTGTGTGTGTGTGTGTGTGTGTGTGTGTGTGTGTGTGTGTGTGTGTGTGTGTGTGTGTGTTTTTCAGTATTTTAGTGTGTGTCAACATACAGTAAAACATTGAGTGTTAGGTCTTTAATTTATGGGACAGAAAATATCTAATTTCTCATTCTGTTCTTCATTTGATCCATTCATGCTTCATTCTGCCTGTTCTTTTATCCTGCGGTGTGTGTGTGTGTGTGTGTCAGGTGTTCGAGAAATTGTCTTTTAAATGTTAAATTTGATTACAGTGTTTAAAACTGTGATGTTGATTTATATACACACATCATAACAAATGTGAACATGCATGCATAGACATATAACCAGTAACTTAGTTACTGCAGGACTCACTTATTTTGAACGTTGGAGTACAATTTCTCATTCTCTGAAACAAAATTCTTTTACAATTTGTCTGCGTGTGTGTGTTGGAAGCTATTGGGCCTCTGCTTCCTGAGGTCTTGTTGCCATGGTGTTGTGACTCATGGTGCAGGGTGATTATTTCATAGCTGCTAGCCAAGAGAACAAATATACACACTCTGAAATCACTCTCACACATATATAGACTTACACATATTAGTGGACGCACCCTGGGCAACATGTCAGAGCAGTGGAGAAATGCTTATATAGAGTTAAGGAGTTAATGTCAACTGCCAAATGCGTTGGTAAATCATCACTGCTTTACCAATATGACATAGTAAATGGTATAAGTAGGGTTAGAGGTAGGGATAGGGTTAGGGTTAGGACTATATTTTTTGACAGGAATTTTGTTCCAGGAACACTTCTTACTTGCCAAAATCACGATGATAGACAGACAGACAGACAGACAGACAGATGATGATGATAGATAGATAGATAGATAGATAGATAGATAGATAGATAGATAGATAGATAGATAGACAGACAGACAGACAGACAGACAGACAGACAGACAGACAGACAGACAGACAGACAGACAGACAGACAGACAATGATAGATAGATAGATAGATAGATAGATAGATAGATAGATAGATAGATAGATAGATAGATAGATAGATAGATAGATAGATAGATAGATAGATAGATAGATAGATAGATAGATAGATAGATAGATAGATAGATAGATAGAGAGACAAAGATAGATAGACAGACAGACAGACGATAATAGATAGATAGACAGACAGACAGACAGACAGACAGACAGACAGATGATGATAGATAGATAGATAGATAGATAGATAGATAGATAGATAGATAGATAGATAGATAGATAGATAGATAGATAGATAGATAGATAGATAGATAGATAGATAGATAGATAGATAGATAGATAGATAGATAGATAGACAGACAGACAGACAATGATAGATAGATAGATAGATAGATAGATAGATAGATAGATAGATAGATAGATAGATAGATAGATAGATAGATAGATAGATAGATAGATAGATAGATAGATAGATAGATAGATAGATAGATAGATAGATAGATAGATAGATAGATAGATAGACAGACAGACAGACAGACAATGATAGATAGATAGATAGATAGATAGATAGATAGATAGATAGATAGATAGATAGATAGATAGATAGATAGATAGATAGATAGATAGATAGATAGATAGATAGATAGATAGATAGATAGATAGATAGATAGACAGACAGACGATAATAGATAGATAGACAGACAGACAGACAGACAGACAGACAGACAGACAGACAGACAGACAGACAGACAGACAGACGATGATAGATAGATAGATAGATAGATAGATAGACAGACAGACAGACAGACAGACAGACAGACAGACAGACAGACAGACGATAATAGATAGATAGATAGATAGACAGACAGACAGACAATGATAGATAGATTTATAGATAGATAGATAGATAGATAGATAGATAGATAGATAGATAGATAGATAGATAGATAGATAGATAGATAGATAGATAGATAGATAGATAGATAGATAGATAGATAGATAGATAGATAGATAGATAGACAGACAATGATAGATAGATAGATAGATAGATAGATAGATAGATAGATAGATAGATAGATAGATAGATAGATAGATAGATAGATAGATAGATAGATAGATAGATAGATAGATAGATAGATAGATAGATAGATAGATAGATAGATAGATAGATAGATAGATAGATAGATAGACAGACAGACGATAATAGATAGATAGACAGACAGACAGACAGACAGACAGACAGACAGACAGACAGACAGACAGACAGACGATGATAGATAGATAGATAGATAGATAGACAGACAGACAGACAGACAGACAGACAGACAGACAGACAGACAGACAGACGATAATAGATAGATAGATAGATAGATAGATAGATAGATAGATAGATAGATAGATAGATAGATAGATAGATAGATAGATAGATAGATAGATAGATAGATAGATAGATAGATAGATAGATAGATAGATAGATAGATAGATAGATAGATAGATAGATAGATAGATAGATAGACAGACAGACAGACAATGATAGATAGATTTATAGATAGATAGATAGATAGATAGATAGATAGATAGATAGATAGATAGATAGATAGATAGATAGATAGATAGATAGATAGATAGATAGATAGATAGATAGATAGATAGATAGATAGATAGATAGATAGATAGATAGACAGACAATGATAGATAGATAGATAGATAGATAGATAGATAGATAGATAGATAGATAGATAGATAGATAGATAGATAGATAGATAGATAGATAGATAGATAGATAGATAGATAGATAGATAGATAGATAGATAGATAGATAGATAGATAGATAGACAGACAATGATAGATAGATAGACAGACGATAGAACGATAGATAGAACGATAGATAGATAGATAGATAGATAGATAGATAGATAGATAGATAGATAGATAGATAGATAGATAGATAGATAGATAGATAGATAGATAGATAGATAGATAGATAGATAGATAGATAGATAGATAGATAGATAGATAGATAGATAGAGTTGTACAGTATAAAAGTCAAGTATATGGAGAGTCCTCATAAAACACAAAAACCCAATGTGTATGTGTGTTATTTGGCCTTCCACAATGTGCCTCATATGTGTTCCCTTCCATGTCCTTGGAGAAGTACATTGTACCTGGCAATGTGCAAAACTCTCTCTCACACACACACACACCTGGGCTGGGTTGTGTGATGCCCAGATGGTGGCTGGCATAGATGTGGTTGAAATGCTAAAGCCCAGGTGGCATAACACGCACAAACTGCTACAATTTGGGGCATGATTTACAATATGGAGGCACAGAGTTGTCTTCATATACTGTCCGTCTCAGCATCTCTGCAGTTTTTGGTTACTTAATAAGCCGTCAGGTACACTGAGTTTTGTGTGTCTGCATGTGGCTTTATCTGTGTGATGGTGTGTATGAAAGAGTCTTGATGTGTGCAGTTATTTCTTGGAGCACCATCATGCCTCAAGTCATTAAGACTGCGGAAATGCCTTTTGTGCATGTGTATGTGTGTGACCGTGTGTGTATGCAGCCTCATTAGTGCTATATGTAAATGAGTTGGCCCAAGTCCAGAGGGGTCACAGACACTACACAAAATAAAGACTGAAGATGGCACAAGTGTGTGTATCCGCAGACTGATGTTCTTCAGTATATTTGTGTGTGAGGGGTTTGTCAGCAGTGGCATTGAGATACTCAGCTGTCAGCTCAGAGAGAATAAATCGTTGAGAATATGAAGTATTGACAATAAAACACATTGCTTTCTTGTAAGATCCGTTTTCAGTGTTATTTTAGTTTTTTAGTGTTTCTTCTTTTTTATCATATATGAGTGTTTTAGCACTACTTTCCCCCCAATTTTCTAGAAACATTTTTGAATTAATTTTTTTCTGCTTTTGAGATATTTCAAGGTTTTCAAGTATACGTTTATTGTTTCAATCTACCCTACTATTATATTATGTAGTACAAACCGATTCTGAACAAACACAGACACACACTCACACACAGACTCTTTTCTCTATATATTTGTCTATTCAGGTCAGCACATGTTGTTTTTATTCTCTCACTCAATTCCCTCATTCACATCATTCTTTCTTTCTTTTCTACATCTGTTATGTATGTGTTTATTTTCAGTTTTGGCCATGCATAAAAAGGGACATTATGTTTTTCCTTTAGGCCAGAGAGGAGGAGGGCGTTCCACACCACAGCTTGTCCAAAGACACGCCCAGACTTGTCCTCAAGACAAACAGCGATGTGCTTGTAAGATATAAACCATTTAACACCCCAAAATTAGAGATGTAGAAACAACAAATGCATATTGATTTTAGAAATATGGTGTGATTGTGACCATGTCTGAAAGTCTTAAATCTTAATTCTGAAATATGCTGTGAACAAAACTTTTGACCTGTTTGTTCTAATTTTTAGTGAATATGTTTTGGAAGCACATTTTTTTTAATCGTGACATTGTTTTATTTGGTATGCAGTAATATTTAAATCCTAGCCGATACTAATCATCCAAAAATGATTTTTTTTATGTTATGCCATAAATAGCAGTCCATAAATTACAGATGCATTTAGGGATTACAAATAAAATATATAATATATACAGAATGAAAAATTACATACATTTTTTAAATGTACATTTAGCAGTGATATGAGTGTTTTTAAAGATTATTTTTTAATATCGTACATAAAATAAATATTAACTTTAATATCAATACCTATAATAATAGGTACTATAGGTCTGATATCACGTGTTAGTCAATATTGTACTGATATCATACCCATATATCCCTAACTTTTATGCCAGTTATCAGTATTAATAAAAAAAAATATTTTTTAATTATTATTTTATTTTTTTGCATTACAGTAATGAGAATAATGTCACAGTTAAAAAACATGATGCCTTTTAAATAACTTCTTATTGTGGTTGTTTTATTTTGGAGTGAAATATGACCCAGAAACATTATTTTGAAAAATTGTTTTAGCTTCTGTTGATCAGGTCAAATCACACCTGCACTGTTAACTCAAGACTAGATCATGAGTTGTTCTGCTTATCTATTTTATTAGCTGTAAAAACAGTTTGTTATACATCTCTGACATTCCATTTATCATGTTTTTATTTAAACATTGTCAATCTGCATTGAATGTTACTGTTTACCACATGAATGGACAAGTGGGATATGTGCATGTGTGTGTGTTTGTGTGTTTGTGTGTGTGTGTGTGTGTGTGTGTGTGTGTGTGTGTGTGTGTGTGTGTGTGTGTGTGTGTGTGTGTGTGTGTGTGTGTGTGTGTGTGTGTGTGTGTGTGTGTGTGTGTGTGTGTGTGTGTGTGTGTGTGTGTGTGTGTGTGTGTGTGTGTGTGTGTGTGTGTATAAAATCAGCATATGGCTGGTCGAGAACAGACATTCTGGGGACAGAGGGTGTGTGTGATGGGAAAAGAAAAGCATTAGCACAGAAACTTCCTTTCTAACATTGAGTTGGCAGCCGTACGTTAGCAGGTAATTACAGTAAAAGAGCGCACAGCTACTCGCAGCATGGTCACGGACATCGGCTTAACGGCTACAGCAGAAGTAAATGACAGTAATTACCTCTCAACCATGTTAGAGAGAGAGAGAAAAGCAAAATAAGGGTGAGTGAAAGATTAAGAGAAAGAGAGAGACAGTGGATTGAGAGAAGGAGAGAGAGAAAAGAAGTCCATTAGGGTAATGTGCAGTAAAATTTCTCTTAGAGAGCCGTGACTCGTTAAGTGGTCTCCATCTGTCTCGCTTTTTAAACTCAGGAAATATGAAAATCATTTATAATTGAGAATATCCAGGCTCGCCTCAAGCTGGTTTGTGCTTGTTAACTGGCATGGTTAGAGCTTCCATATTTAAAACGTAAAACTTCATTACGTAGATTCATGAATGAGTGGCATCTGTCAGCCATATTTACATCCACATCACCCTGCGGCAGCCAGCTTCTTTCATATCATAATTCAAGTAAGATTGGATTACTGATTCAAAATCAGATCTACATTTGTATGTAGATTGTCTGTCAAATTGATTTAATCTCCTCAGTTGCTGTATGTCGTGTCAAAATGTATTTGTTCTACATGGATTCTTATCAAAAAAATTGTGACCCTGGACCACAAAACCAGTCATAAGGTTCTTTTTTTTTTAAAATTGAGATTTATACATCATCTAAAAAGCTGAATAAATAAGCTTTCCATTGATGTATGGGTAGGACAGTGTGTTAGGATAGGACAATATTTTGCTGAGATACAACGATTTGAAAATCTGGAATCTGAGGGTGAAAATCTCCTTTAAAGGGATAGTTCACCCAAAAACTATTTTTTTATGTTTATCTGCTTACCCCCAGGGCATCCAAGATGTAGGTGTCTTTGTTTCTTCAGTAGAACACAAATTAAGATTTTTAACTCCAACCGTTGCAGTGTGATAGTCGTATAATGCATGTCAATGGGGCTATTTTAGAGTATGAGAGCTATGAGAGTAAAAACACATAGACATACGAATCCTTATTAAACCATGCGGCTCGTGGCGACACATTGATGTCTTAAGACACGAAACGATCGGTTTCTGCGAGAAACCGAACAGTATTTATGTAATTTTTTTACCTCTTATCAGCTGAATGTCATCTAGTATTCCCAGCGCCATAACTTCCGGAGAATAAGGTCAAAATAGCGTGATCAAAGATATATAAACGTAGATGCCTCATTCGACCGATCCACGCAGGCACTAATGAGGAATCTATGTATATATCTATGATTTTGCCGGTATTTTGCATGTATTTTGACCTTATTCGCCGGAAGTGATGGTGCGGGGACGGCTGATGCAGAGCCATAGAAAAAAATGAAATACATTTTTAAATATGGATATTTTTCTTACACAAACGCATCGATTTGCTTCAGAAGAACATGTGGACCATGTTATTTGACAGACAGATGCATTTTTTATGGACTTCAAAAACAGAGCAACTATTACTGCTATTATAATGCTTGGATTAGCCAGAACATTTTTAATATAACTCTTTTTATTACATTTTTATCCGTCTGAAAGAAGAATGTCATACACCTCGGATAACTTGAGGGTGAGTAAATCATGGGCTAATTTTCTTTTTTGGTTGAACTATCCCTTTAAAGTTGTCGAAATGAAGTCCTTGGCAATGCATATTACTACTAAAAATAAATATTTGATATATTTACGGTAGGAAATTCACAAAATATCTTCATGGAACATGATCTTTACTTAATATCCTAATGATTTTTGGCATGAAAGAAAAATCTATCATTTTGACCCATACAATGTATTGTTGGCATTTGCCACAAATATACCCGTGTGACTCATGACTGGTTTTGTGGTCCAATTAATTAATTTTAACAAATTTAATAATCAGTATTTTAAAGTAAAAATATCTAAACATCATGACATAAATGTTGTCATGAAGCAAAATAATATAATAATTTTAAGTAACTTATTTTAAGTAAAAAACCTCATTGTAATAGCAGAGCTGTTCATACAGCAAACTAAACTATTTGTGGGGGAAAAAAATAAAAATATTTTCTCTGAAAAGCCTTATTTTATGCAGTTATCTAAAGTAAATACATTTTGGGGTTTTTTTACTTGAAAATAAGGGGAAACTGATCCCGGAAATAATGTAGGGGATGGATGTATTTGAGTGTTTGAATGTTATGCTGTGTGAATATGAATAATATTCATATGATCCAGCTTTCCCCTCCCTCCCTTCTTCCTTCCTTCCTTCCTTCTCTTTCTTTCTCGCTCACGCTCTCTTTATCCGTGTGATGAATGTCCATCATTGACAGTAGTGGCATATGATAAATGCCTTCATTATCTTCAGTGGAACTCTGGCTTTGGCAGTCAATTCACTAGTCTTAAGAGAAATCTCTGTCTCTGCAGTCCGCTCAGGCAGGCCTGAGGCAAATCATATTCAGATTCAAAAAAGCATTGTTAGTTTTAAAATCAAAGGTTTAAAGTTGCCAATGCATTAGTAAACAGGACACACTTTTGGACACAACAAATAAGCAGGCAGCTATTAGATTTTCATTGTGTTCAGCGTGTGTGTAGTTAGTGTAATTTTGTTTCTATCTGATATTGAGGCAGATTCGCCACTGCAGCACTTATATATGATCTATAATGATATAATGATAATCATAGATGCTACAATCTAGCACGCAGAACTGACTCGTAAGATTTAAAGTTTGTACGAAAATGTTAAGTATTTGGGTTGTGTTTGCACCATTCCTTAATTTGCATAATTCTTTTAGTGAATTGGGAGCTAAAACAACTTTAAAAAAGTGCATGCAAATAAACAACATAATTCCTTCTCTGTGAATTCCCTCTTCTGTCTGCAGTTAGTTTATTGCCAGGTCTGTCTGTGTCTACTTGTCTGTCTTTTTGACAAGCCAATGTTTGCAAACCTCTTTCTATGTTCTCTACTCGCCAGGCCTGAGGCAAAATGTTCTCTATCTGCACTCAACTTCTTCAACTGACCTCCTCTCTGGAGATTGACAGCCTTATCAACTCCAAGACACTTTTGTTTAGTGGTTAGACAGGCAAAACTATCCTATAAAGAGAGAGGGAGAAAAAAAGTGTTTAATCATTTAGTAGTATTTCTTTCTTAAAGGATATTCATGGCTATGTTCATCTTTCTATGTATCTTTCTATCCCCCTGTGTTAAATGACTCTATTATTTGTCTTAGCAGAACACATCATATCCATGAATTACCCAGAGATCCCTCTACCTTTCTATTCTGTCGTACTCATACATGTGCACGCAAACCAGGTTTAAGCCCCTCGTTCCTGTCTATCTCAGGCTGTTGTCATTGTCTTTCTCAGTTAGTGTCACCTGCTGTGCCACAGATACACAGACACACACACACACACACACACACACACACACACACACACACACACACACACACACACACACACACACACACACACACACACACACACACACACACACACACACACACACACACACACACACACACACACACACACTTAGAATCAAGCATAATTGCCCCTTGAAGGGAAAACCTTTTAGTCGTGGCTGTCAGTTTGACCCTGCAGCTTGCCTTGGGCAGCTGACTCCTGACATCTTGTAATGAGTGTGTCTATGTGTGTGTGAGGATGTGTGTGTGTTAAAAATACAGAGAAACATAGAAGAAATAATTTTACACACTCCCTTTTAGCATTTTCCATACTTATTAATTAAATATTGAATTGCAATATGAGTTATTTTAATATGATTATGATTTATATTATTCATTTATTTTCATTTTAATTATTGTATTTTTTATTATAAAATATTACTTTTGTATTCTGTGAGAGATGATCATCTGAGAGCTTGATTTGATTTAAATATTAAATCAAATATAAGTCGTTATAATTAATGCTAACTCTTTTATCCCCTAAAACCTATAATCTTATAGATCTGACACTTTACAAAACACGCACACTCTCCACATACTGTGTGTTATAAGTCATAAAGAAGGACAGCCATACTCTTTAAATGATGTCTTAGTTCATGGAGTGTTTGTACTTTAAAATAGACATTGTGAAGAATTAAGCTCTAGCTTACATTGTTCACTTTGCCGTTTGTTCGTGTTACAGGTCTGTGATTGGTGCAAACACATCCGCCACACTAAGGAATACCTGGATTTTGGAGCGGGTGAGAGGCGGCTTCAATTCTGCAGTGCAAAGTGTCTGAACCAATATAAGATGGACATATTCTATAAAGAGACTCAGGCCGCACTGCCTGGGGGTCTGTGTAACCCTCCTCACCCCACGAGTGATATGAAATCAGAGAGTGGAGCAGGTGTACAGCTTCTTACACCTGAGTCCTGGAGTGCACCTCTAAACGAGCTCCGCAGTCGCAAGGTACCTTCCCCAGGGGGTGCCACCTCTGTAGCTGGACCTTCTGGATCCACATCAGGGTCACCATCTGAAACCGGAACAGTGTGTTCCTCCTCGTCCTCGTCATCCTCCACATCATCATCTACAAAAATCCCCACACCACGGCCACACGAAAGCCCTGCGTTACCGCCACATCCTCCTCCACCTCTGGGAGGTTTACATCCAGCTCTGGGTATGCCGCCTGGCAGCCCGCCAATGGTCATGACACCCCGTGGCCCGGTCCCTCTCCCTTTTTTTATGGAGCACCAGATGATGCAGCAGATTCGGCCTCCGTTCCTACGTCCCTCAGGCCCCAACAGCCCTCATTCCAATCCCATGATTCCTGGCATTGGGCCGCCACCACCTCCTCGGACTTTGGGTCCTCCATCAAGCCCCATGCACCGCCAACTCCTTTCCCCCCACATGCACCCATCCTCCGCCCAAACCCATCCTGGGAACCCTCCGGGTATGATGCCCCCTCACCCTGGCGGCCACATGCCAGGCTTCCCTTTTCCCCCAATTAACATGATGCCAGCTGGACACATCCCAGTGCCTCCCATTATGAACATTGGCATGCCTTCTTTGGCCCCCTTAGTGCCACCACCAACATTATTAGTGCCCTATCCAGTGATTGTGCCATTACCAGTCCCCATACCCATTCCGGTGCCCATACCTTTCAGTCCGCAGGCATCAGGTGACCGACTGGGAAACGACGGAACACTTCCGAAAGCTGCGAGCGAGCGGAGCAATTCAAAAGCACCGGCGTCATTTTCTCCTGGCTCCTCCAGAGGGGAAGAGAGGGACTTTCACCAAGACCCTCCCACCTCAGATACACTCTCACCGGGATTTTTCAAACAAATGGACCAGGGCAGGACAAACATGGCGGATCTGTTGGTTAAAACAGAAAACTCTGGTTGCAAAAGCTCTGGACACTCTCATAAAGACACACCAGCAGATGGAGTCATTGATCTAACGACCAGTCGCCGTTCCCGGCAACAGCTAGTGATCCAGAGGGCTGTGTCCTGCGTGCAGGTAAAAGCAGAGCCCGGGCTAAGCCCACCACCTGCACTTTTAAGTGAAACTGAGATGGATGGGTCAGCTGACACTAGCATAGGTATGATAGAAGATAAAAACAGAGACAGAAATGGTGAAAGCCCATTGGCTAGTGTGGCTCTGCCTTGTGCTGACCCGTCCTACTGCAGCGGCACGCCGCCACTTTCTCAGCCAATCACGTGCAGTTCTAGCAACACCACCACAGCTAAAACCGAGCCTGGCTCTGCTACCCCCTGCAATGTGATCGTTAACGGGAGCTGTAATGTGCCTCCAGCAGAGAGTTTGATCAGAACGCCTCCGTTAGAGCAGCGCCCTCTGGTGGACCCCTGCCGCAGGACTGCTGCTGTGTGCGACGAGCCTGCAGGGGCAGATCTAGAAGGAGAGGACCTGAAAGAGAACAGCTGCTTGGCCACAGAAAGAGACTTGGCAGGTAAGAGAAGCTCAAATGACCAGTCTGTCATTACAGCAGGTACAGGGGAGGAAAAACCTCAGAGCCCTGAAGATGCCCCATCTGGTGAGGACCATGCTTACGCCCTGCCCCTAATGCCCAAACCTGGCTGTGTCATTCAGCCCGTGCCCAAACCTGCTGACAAAACTGCTGCCATCTTGCCCTGTGGCTTGACAGCCCCATTAACAGGAACCGTTCCAATGGAAATGGAGCCCCCACTGAAGAGAAGGTGTCTGCGTATCCGCAATCAGAACAAGTGAGGACAGGTGAGAATCAGATTTTGTCAACTTTGTTAGTAGTCATAAGATTTATGTCTTTTTTTTCACACTATGATTACGTTAAGCGCTACAAAAGCTGTCAAATATTCCTGTGCTTAGTTACAAATCCATTTTAAAGGAATAGTTTATGCTAAAATAAAAACACCATAATAGCATCACAAAAGAGTCCATGGCTGCATCCAAAATCGCATACTTCTATACTATATAGAAGGCGAAAAACAGTATGTCGCAAGGAGAATTCACAGTACGCAAGAGTAAGCAAAAAGTATCCGGATAACCTACTTCCGAAGTGATTCTGAAGTATGCATATGATGGACACTTTAATATCCCATGAGGGCACTGGAGAGGATTTATGAAGAACAGTAGCCAAGTTTCCATTACAGATTTACGCAAAACTTTTGCGATACTTTCTAAATGTCGATAAAAAACTATTGCGAAATGACAGCGTTTCCATTAACTGACATTATGCGACTAAAACTTTTTTTGAATGCTAAGTGATTCCAAAAATTATGCCACGTATGTTGGTAGGTTTATGTATATCCCATCCACTGCACTAGCCATTATTTTAAATGGAAGGATACGTACGCGTGTTATCCAAGCATTAAAGGGGCACTTCAGCGTCATTTATGTAGTAGAAATGTGAAATAATTTTTAATTTGGTGCCTTCTAGACTGAGAAAAGACAGAAAATGTATTTTTGTCTCTTGCTTCGCTGCCCTACGAGGCCACTCCCAAAGCCATCGCTATTGGTTATCACTTGCCTACCGCGGCACCGCCCCCAAACTTCGTTTTGATATTCATAGTAATAAAATAACTTTGTTCATTTAGAGATAAGACACTACAATTAAAAATGGAATGTGTCTTTTTAATAAAGTGTGAGTGAGCCGAACGAAAGTCACGTCACAGATGCAGCAGGAGTCACATTTCATTCCTCACAAGAGAAGAGCTGAGCTGAGCAGAGCTAAGCGTGGCTGTCATTCACGGCGCGTGTCCAGTCTGGCGCGTTATCAGATCGCATGTGGAAGCTAAACTTTCATAGGAATTAATTGAAAAGTTGAAACACTGACTTAGCTCCGTACCGCTCCATTATGAATGCCCGAGCCGAGCGGCAGCGGCCCTGCGCATTTACATTCTGTGAGTGAGATCCCTCCCCTGTGGGCGAGTTGAAAACATGCAGAACTAGCTCCTGTAGTCTCTAGGCTCTGGCCAAAAATCCTCAGATGACGCAAAATGATAATATTTGCATCATCTGAGGATTTTTTCCAGAAATAAAATGCATAATTCTCTCGTCTCAGGGGGTTATGAGGGGGAAAAGTACCATAATTCGAATATACTACCGGGTTTCTACTGATACAAAGCTTAATGCTAAATAACTGAAGTTACCCTTTAATGGCAAGGAAAGCACCTTATACTTGTATGAGGTGTTTCTGGGTGTTTCTCCCTCATATCTGCTTCAAGGTCTTCATGATCATTTGTGGCATTTCTTTGTTGTCTAGAATCCAGTATTCCTGTAATTCTACTCTAAAAACGTCATCTGTAAAGAATGATCGATTTTTACATACGCCAGGTGACCTGTAAATGCGAAAAAACTTTTCCATTGCAGGTTTGCGAAAATGTCCTTTTTCGATATTGCCTGAAAACACCCTCATAGGAGCGTAAAAACATTTTTGCGATATATGTGAGTTTTTGCGAAATAGACGCATTTCCAATGGGCATATTTTCAATTCGCAATTTCAATTTACGCAATTTGAAGGGTAATGGAAACGCGGCTAGTGACGTGATGCAACTGATACTGATGGTCACGTGACAATGGCAACATAGTGAATATACGTCCAGATTACATTCATATAGAACATACTTTTTTAATGGGCGCAAAGTAATTAATGGTACTTATTCAAAATAAGTATCTACTCAAGAGAGTATTCGATTTTGGACGCAGCCCATATATACATATATACAATAAATATATCATACATTATCCTTCTAAATTTTGAGGTCTTTTATGCTTACCAGTAGCTACTATTGTAAAATATTATTACAATTTAAAATAACCATTTTAGGTTTTAATATATTCTAAAATGTAATTTATACAGTACACAGATGTTGAAAACTTTTTAAAAGAAAAGTTTTATTTAATTAAAACATTTTTTGTTTAATATATTCTTTGATGAATCGAAGGTCCAAAGGAAGAGCAATTATTTTAAAGGGAGTTAGGGATATAATATTGAACAATTAATCAGTTGATCTGGTTAAAAAAAAAAAAAACGGACTAAATGCCTAATGAACAACATGAGGGTGAGTAATTAATGACAGAATTTAAATTTTTGGGTGAACTATCGCTTTAAAATAATTGCTCTTCCTTTGGACCTTCGATTCATCAAAGAATATATTTTTTTTTAAATGTTTTAATTAAATAAAACTTTTCTTTTAAAAAGTTTTCAACATCTGTGTACTGTATAAATTACATTTTAGAATATATTAAAACCTAAAATGGTTATTTTAAATTGTAATAATATTTTACAATAGTAGCTACTGGTAAGCATAAAAGACCTCAAAATTTAGAAGGATCTCTGAGTTGTTCCTTTAGCCCCACGAGCCATTCAAACTGATCCAAAAAGACCAACCAGGCTTACTGCAATAATTTACCCATCACTACCTCTTCGTCTCTCTTTAATTTTCCCCACCTCTCTTTCAGATATTAACATCTCGCCAAAGGGATAAAGAGGACTGCACTACAGCAGAGACCATCAGCTGGCCACAGACTCCACAATTCAGCCAATCAAGATGTCAGCCTTGTTTTCTCCACCTTTCCAAACCCTCACATACACGTTCTGACTTAATACGCACACAGATAATCCGGATTGGGCAGAAGTCAGCTCCGTCTCCACCCCTTTCGGCTAAACTAAGACTGACACAATGTGTTAATCTGAGAAGTAGATTGGCTGTGATGTTTGACCTAACTTGCGATGTCTTCGGGCATAGTCTGTTCTCAGTCTACTTGTTGATGAAAGAGATATTTCCTATCCTCTTCACTCGACCCCTCCATCCATGTCTTGTTGTTGAGAGGACTTCCCCCCTACTGGTTGGAGGCGGCATTGCAGTGCAAGTCTATGGTGTACATATCCAGATTTCTAAGAGGGCGGAGCTTAAGACAAACACAATAGGTCTGCCAGGCTGCCAATCAAACAAGCTCATGAATAACTGAGAATAAATTGGAACAGGGCCAATCAAATCCTGCCACAGATGGATGGACCAGTTTTCTGCTTTGTATGTGCATTCAAAGAAGCCCGGTTTAATCTGTCCGTACGTTTGTGGTCTGATCAGTTAGAAAGACTAATACAGATGCAGAGCCGCTTTAAAAGACGGACAGAAAACTCTCTCTGAATAGTCTCTCGCTCTCCCCCTCACTTCCTCTGACTATGTGTATCAGTATCTGCAACACCAGCAAAACACTCTGTAGTCTTTCTTAACCTCTTTCCTTTCTGTCCTTTCTGAGGGAGAGGTGTTCTGGAACTGGACACCAAAAAAAAGACAGGAAGAGAGAAACGTACACAACCTGGAGGGAGTACAAAAATCACAGCGGGAGCACAAAAACAGAAGGATGAAGTGAACTTTCATTTTATCCCTAGGACGATGCTGGAAACAACTCATCCACCGTTGGAGAAGAAACCTAGAAGATAAGTAGTCTGCACTACTGAAGAAACGTGTTTGTGGATTGTTTGCTTGGTTTATTGTGCAATGAAAATTCATCTACACACTGATTTGACTTGAGGATTACAGGGTACAGACATCACCAAGCATTTTGGCGAACTGTTAAAATGGCTTTGTGGCCATTGGCTTGGAGACTGTCCCACCCAGTCTGTTCCATCACACACGCTCATTGCCATGCCGCATGGCTCAACCAAGAGTCTGTCTAACACTGCTGGTGGGTTGTGTACACACTGTCCTGACGTATCAGATGGCTAGATTGAAATCAGTGTCCACGGGGGCATTTGGGTTGGATTTCTCATTATTTATATCATTTTCCATCATATCGAGGTGCTTTTATTTAAGACAAATCCCTCCTGGGTTTCCTATCAGAGTACAATCAAAACCAGTGGAGAGGTCAGTAAGTGTTTTGGGCAGCATTGAGCTGGTGTCAAGGGTGCATTCCTGAGGTTCATTCGTGTTTTCTTATGCTTTATATTTTGCCAAATCCCAATCAGTGCTAAATTATGTTCATCACTTCCTTTCCAGCTACGGTTACAGGAACAGTTTCAGTTAGTTCCAATGTGCCTCAGTGTAGAGTTCACTTACACCAGATGCCAAGAACGTTTTGCTTAAAGGTAGACTGAGTTGGCTAGGTGGACATAGAGCCAAAAGAATTTTAGTTACATCGAGTACTGTAAGATCTGAACGCACGGTTAGCACCTGAGTGCACAGGTTATTTGTTTTGACTAAAGCCGAGGAGTGAAAGGTAAAGCCAAGCACGTGTCTGTGTGTGTGTGTGTGTGTGTGTGTGTGTGTGTGTGTACAGGTATATGTGGTTTATGAGGACACAAATGTGTACAATGACATGGGTATTACAACGTAAACCAAATGGCTTAAAAAACATACTAAACAGTGTGTTTTTGAAATTCAAAAAATGGCAAACCTTTTGTGTGAAGGGTAGGTTTTGGGGGAGGGTTAGTGTAAGAAGATTGAATAGGGCTCGGGCGCTGCGTTGCATTCTGGGACGTGGCGGCCATGTTGATGGCCTCGCGAATGTAAACATACAGCAAATCGAACGAGGAGAAGCAGAGTTGGGAGAAAGAAAAACTATGTTAAAATCCCGAAAAGGATGTGGAATTTACCGGGATACGTTAAATAGGGAAGCCAGGGACCGGTATATGGACAAAATTGGAACTATTAACGGTTTGGATTCATATGAAATTTGCAGTTCACAAATGGATGGGTTCAGGAGCTGCAGACCATGAAGCCTATGTAACGTTAACCTTTTACCTTGAAGCATTCTGCACCGTTCTGTGTTCTCGGGTTGCACTACTTGCAAATAAACACTGAAAAATATCGGATTGTGTGACACTTCTTGCTTTTGCACATTATACGGTTATTGCGATTGTGTGACACTTCTTGCTTTTGCACATTATATTGATTTAAGTATATTTATTTTGAAGATTGTGGGTATGGATGCAACAGACACTTATGGCTGTATTTAATGCACATTTATTTTATTTCAACGCTAGGGCTCATGTTTGTCAGAGCACAACATACAGACACAATCTTATAGAGGAATGTCATGTCTTCGTCCTTGCTTGGCAACACCATGTGAATCGTTACTTTATCTGACAAAATAGTGTACTTGTTGCGGACGGTTACAATCACCCTTTCCACGTGAATTCGGAGGTGGGCATTTTTTCTTGTGCTCCCCACATCTCTTGCATCAGCTGACAGCGTTCTTTTGTGAAAGCAGGGATCTTTACCTCGGCACACATAAGTCCCACACTGTCCTTTATGTCAAAGCCGCGATCAGCCAACACCATATCCCCAGGTAACAGTTTGTCTTACAAGCGCGATCCAAGCGAGCCGACGACTCAGTTAATCCATTTTCGAACTTTTTCCCATGGCGATTATGTGATCTAGTGTTACACCCCACAATGCAGCAACGGTTTACCATGGTTTCCAATAATAACGCCAAATTAAGACACACGACTGAGAGGGAGCACGTCTATAAACAGTGCGCAGTAGTCCGAGTAGCAGCAAATGAGGCCATCAACATGGCCGCCACGCAAAGTAATGACGTCATACGCCCGAGCCCTATATACAGTATAGAAACCATTTCGCCTATGAAGAGTCCCCGTAAACCACATATTCAAGAGAGTGTGTGTGTGTGGAGTGGAGTGGGAGATGGTGTATCACATTTCTGGCCAAAACAGAGTTCAGTTTGACAAAACATTCAAGTTTGCCAATTTATTTTGGGAGAAGGTCTAAAATTCAAGTCAAAATTTTGGATAAAAATGAATGATCCAGATCAAGCATACACTCTCTGGTCATTTGACAACACTGATAAATACTCTCTGAAGGGCAAAATTTTATATTCTTTTTGTTCTTTTTTGATTTCAACTGGCCAACACTGACCCAAATCTCCACTCTCTTGCCTTCAACCTTTACCACTTCTCTCTCCCTCTTTTCCCCTCTCCTTTTTTCCTCTCTGCTCTTGGACGATGTACAAAGAGGAGTGCAGTCCTACCCTATCCCTCTGTACTTTTTGCTGCAGGATTCAGTTTCACAGTGGTATATATTTTTTTTAAGAGTAGGCTCAGAGGTCTAATTGTGACTGGTTAGAGTAAGGACTTGATTTCTCTCTGGGGTTTGTATGTGGCGGAGTCTCATTCCAGTGTCAGATTTAAACACACACACATTCCTGTGTCAGATTTATTTTGTCAGTCCTGATACGGCTGGCTGACCCTCCGTCTGGATTGAGGTGTTACAGAGAACAGATTGATAAAAAGCGCAAAATGTCAGCAAAGCGCAAACACGCACACCCAAAGTACACGGTCAGTCACTGTGTTTGTTGTGTTTATGTGAGTGCAAAGGAGAAACAGTGAGTCTCAGTGTTGATCTGAGATTTTTGATACTGTGTGTGCGGTGAAACCAAAACGTACTTTACATGTCTGGATTGGTCGTGAGGAGCCAGCAACAGCATCATATTTCGCTCTCATTATTGACTCAAATTTCCTCGCTTTTTCCCTCTCTCTCTCTCTCCTTCTCCTCTTTCATACTCGGCCCTTTTACTTCTCCCTTCTTATTTGATTTCTTTTACTTCTCTAAGTAATTATTTAACACGTTAATATTTCAAATATTCCATAGTGAACTACACTGTAAAAAAAAAGTTGCTGCCTTAAATTTTTTAAGTACAATCAACTTGAGTTTTTAAGTCATTTCAACTTAAATTACATTAAACTGTCTTAAATGAGCTGAATCTTGTTTAACTTACAAAAAAGGTTGCAATTTGTTAAAGCAATGTAAAAACATGTTGTCATAACTTTATTTTTTTTACAGTGTACCTATGGAAGCCTGTTTTCACCTTAAAAAAAGGTCCATAGTTTTTCTTTACAAAGTGACATCGCCAACTACTGGCCTGACAGCATAATACAGCGTTTTTAGTAATTTTCACGGATCTGTGTGAACAGGAAATGTTTTGACAATGCTGTCGTCTTTACACACAAAAAAGCAAAGGAAATTTTTTTCCGTTTTTCACTCCTCTGTTGTAAGATACACAGTAGCAATTTAGCTAAATCAAAGTTGCAATGGCAAGATATAGTCACATTGTGAGATTTAAAATGACAGAAAGTCGCAATTACCTTTTTAATTTTTTTTACTATGATATCCAAATTGATATCCAAATGTCCTAATAAATAAGGCTGATTAAATAATTCACTCCGACCTATAGAATTGTATTCCCATTTTCAAACTTCTATAATGATTGGCTCTGAAAAGAAGCTGGTACAGATGTTGATTGATGTGTGAAGGACAATTTGAGGTCACGTCTTAAAGAAATCGCTCTTCTTATAGCTGCACACACCACCCAAACACACATTACTGCTTATCTCGCAGACATGAAATATGATTTTTTATCACTTCCCTGCGTGTGTGTGCATGTGTGCGTGTGTGACCTTGCTGTTGAAACCAGAGCAGCACAGACTGGGCTGGGACAGATATGGCCCTGAAACCCAACACTGTTGTAGTGTCTGCGGTCCCACGCAGACAAGACAATGACACCAGCAAAAACGTGCGTGTGTGTGTATGTGTGTGGAACATAGCAGATGAAGCTGTCCTTGACAACAGCATGGAGACACTGTGAGTGTATGTGTACAACATTGTATGGACGAGATAGTCACTGCACTTATGGTAAATACTGTAAAACTGTGTGTCAACTATTATAAATGGCCACAAAACAGTTGTATTTAACCATTTTGATTTGCTGTCCTGCGCTTTCTAAATGACATGATGGTGATTCGGAGTTTCCAGGGTGAAAAATGTCCAGTGTGTCCATTACAGGGTTGCCAGCTCTTTCTAAAAAAAAAAAAAAAAACCTCAACCTAGTCTGATAAAACAAGCCCAAAATAAGCAACATATCTCACCAAAATACACTACCGTGCAAAAGTTTGGGATCAGTTTAAAATGTAATTTATTCATATGATCCTTCAGAAATCATTCTAATATGATAATTTGCTGCTTAAGAAACATTTCTTATTATTATCAATGGTTAAAACAGTTGTCTGGCTTAATATTTGCATGCTACATTTTTCAGGATTCTTTGATTCTTTTGTAACATTATACATGTCTTTACTGCCACTTTACTATTAATTTAATCCTTGCTAAATAAAAATGTTAATAACTTTTGAATGGTAGTGTAAGTATAAAAATGAGCAGTGTTACAACTGCTACTAGCAGGCAGGTCACACTTTCATGAAAAAGAGACTTAATTCTGGAATATGAACCCAAAACAATTGCTATATTTGTAAGTGACTTTATAAAAAACGGACATGGCAACATTGGTCCACTAGAGGGAAGTGAAGCGTGTGCTCTTTCAACAAGCACAAAGCGGGACAGATGAGAAACCCAGTGAGTTAAAATGAACTGAAATAACAAACCATAGAGCTTGAGTTCAATACTGTAATCCAAGAGCGTTTCAAAGGATTTACTAGAGAGGCGCCTGTTTTAGTGGCCAAACTGTCTTTCAGCCCTGAGGCTGGGTACAGAAAAAGCATTTGGCTTTTTCATTCACCAAAATTAGTCAGTTTGAAATGTTTGGAGGGCTTCTGTTTAATCAGACGGGGGGAACATGAGCACTGCTGTGGTGAAAGATCAGCCACATGCACGGGAACAAGATGGAGACACAGAAACTTGTACTCCCCAACTCAAATACCAGCAAAACCAATCAATCAGTGCATCCCTCACCGAGCAGTGTTAAACAACTCAAACAAAACAACAATCACAGCAATGTCAGTAAAAAACAAGAAAACTGGAAAAACCGAGAGGCAGCTTAGATGTGAGTTTTCATCTTAAACAGGATGTGACAAAGGGGTCAGTAATATCACAACTCTCCTGTAGCCATATATATATATAAAAAGCTGTTTTCCCATCATTCCTGTTGGCGGTATTAAGAGGATGGCTTTTTCAGCAGCCAGAATTATGCAACAACAAATTCTTATTTCTGCACTCTATGTGAGAGGCACTACGTCTGTGTAAAATAACAAGAGCAAACTGCAGTTTCTAAGGATCTAATGTTTAAACTTTTTTGAGGTGAACATTTGAGCTGCCTTAATTCTTTGTGCTCTGTAATTAACAACGCCTGCTTGTTTAAAAAAAAAACACTTTGTAAACACACACTCAAACACACACACATGAATAATAAAATCAACTTTGTTATCTGGCTAGTATGGATGTATAGAGGCTTTGTCTGTCCTGTATGAATCCGAGATTTTGCTAAATTTGCCCACCCTCACCAGTCCCACCCCCATCACCCTGAAACCTTGTACATTTTCCCTTGTTGTTGTTTCTCAATCTTTTTTGTGTACTTGCAGAACATTTTATAGTATTATTTATTACTGGCAAGCCTTTGCATTTGCGAATAATAAAAAGCAAGAGAGATGGTTCTTTGAACAGGGTAGCAAGAGGCAGCAAAGCTGCTCAACGAAAAGTATGTCTGTTTTTTTGTTTGTTTCTTTTTTTAAATTAAGGAAGGAAATGGCAAGAGAAAAGAAAAAAGATAAACTTGTCTTTTTGATTATGAAGTTGTTATAAAACTTGTTGCTTTAAAATGTATCATTTTTGTGTTGTAACAGTATTTGTTTAACCCAGTGAATTGCTTATTAAAAACAAATAAATAGAGGCACACTCCAATTCTCATTTCTCCAAGAATGCTCTTCATTTGTATTCTGATTGCTTATTTAATTCATTTGTTGGGTCATTTCTAACTTTCTAATTGCTTGACTTATTGATGGCAACAATAGCATCTCGAAACACCAATGAGCAGACTGAAATCGATACAATATACCATTCATTTGTTTTAATTCAATAACACAAACATTAACTGAAATGTGTCAGAAATATGATAAATAGTTGTAGTAGAGTTCTTATGTTCAGGGAAGAAGGAAGCGGGAACCGGCAAACGTCTAACAGACTTTAATAAGTAAATTAACAAAATGAAAGTAAAAGCGGCAGCCCCTCACGGACGACTGCCGCGCACACACATAACAAAACGTAAACAAAACAATGTAAAGTCCAGGCCTGGTCCTATCTCGTCCTTGACTGTCGTCGCTCCTCCTTTATGCTCCCGTCACTCTTCCGTGAGACTCCTCCCGTCGTCCCGCTCTCACGGTCCCTCAGCCTCGCTGTTCGCCACATTCCCCCATCGCCCTTCGCAGGCCGGGGGGTACTACTTGCTCTACTCCCCCGTACCCCCGATCACGGTGGCCGCGGCACCTGAGGGTAAGGAAAGAGAGCCGAGAGAAACGGAGCCAGGAGCACGAGGAGCGACAGAACGAGAGAGGGGAGAGAGGAGAAAGAAAAAAAAAAACCTGGTCCGGTTCCCGGACACATTGCCGCTCGGTCCTCAGCCAGCCGAGAGGCTCTTCCTCACGGTGCCATGCGATGGCACTGGACGCTTGGTGGATGGCTCGATCCTCCTCCGCCCCCTGACGGCCGGCGGTGGCTCATTCTACTGAGGGCAGCCGGCAGCGAGTCCCGCACTCCCTGCTCCTCGCCTAAATGGCAGACGGCTCACGGCAAGTGTCGGCGACTCCTTCGCTCCCTCTCGGACGGCAGCCACCCCACCTCGAGCTCTCTGTCCCACCGGATATTCACACGCTCCAGCACCACCGCCTCGGGCAGCCCCTCGAGGTCTCCATCCATCCGCGCTGCCCGACCTCCTCAGCACCGCGATCCCCCTCAGCAGCGAGGGCTCTTCAACAGCATGTCCCTCCATCCTCCCGGGTTTTCGTCACCAATGTAGTAGACTTTGGAGAAGAATGACGCGGGAACCGGCGAACGTTAAAAGACTTTAATCCAATAAACAAACACAGACTGAAAGTAAAAGCGGCAGCCCCTCACGGACGACTGCCGCACACACACATAACCAAACGTAAACAAAACACAACGTAAAATCAAGGCTTGGTCCTCTCTCGTCCTTCACTGTCATCGCTCCTCCTTTTATGCTCCCGTCGACTCCTCCGTGAGACGAGACCGGTGTGGCGCGCAGCTGGCACTCATTATCACTCGCCACCGGCCCGCTCTCACGGTCCCTCGCCTCGCTGCTTGCCACAATAGTATTTGGAAAGTCTCTGTTTATAGCGGACACGTTGTCCAGACACCCCTTGGCCAACTCAGAACAGTCAGACCTCGAAGATGAAGTCAAGGCCTACATAGCTGGAGTTGAGGAGCACTTGTCGGCTTCATCTCAGAAGATAGCTGAATCTACGAAAGCAGATGAGGAACGGCAAAGCGTGCTTATATCCGGAAAGGGTGGCCTAAACATGTAAAAGCGGTGCCTGGCGATTTGCAAGTCTACTTAAGCCAACAAGTTTTTGAGCGATTTGACAGGGCTTCCCTTGCACGGGTCGAGAATCGTGATCCCAATTAAGATGAGAAATTAAGTACTTGCTCGCAAATTCACGAAAGCTACCAAGGACTTAGAAAGTGTCGCGAGCAGGCTCAGCTATCAGTATGGTGGCCGGGTATCAGCACTGATCTAAAACGCAAAGTAAGTCAATGCAAGTTGTGTCAGATTAATAGGCCAACTCAACGCAAGGTGCCATAGAGTGGTGCAGGTATGACATCACTTTGTAGGCCAAAACGTGGAAGTGAGTTAGCATTTTAGCACTTCCGGTTCCATTGTCCCAAAGTCAATGGGGTTTTTTTAATAGGATTTTGTTTAAATGGCTGTTATAAAGTTTGTGGTGAACACAAGCTCAAGACACTTTCACGTTTTATTCAACGGCATTACCCCTTTCATGATTTTTGAAGCTGTTACATGTCTTGAAAAAGGTGGTTGCTAACACCTGGCTAAACGGGACTACAGAGGCTGTCGAGGAAATTAAAATATCATCACGCCGAACAGGTCAGCTCACTCCGCTTTTACAGCCTCATTATGCTTATAATTGTGCTCTTATGAACTACTATTCTAACTCAAACGTTCTGGGAAAATGTTTTGAGACAAAAACTGGAAGAGTTGTCAGAAGCTGATGTGACGTTGAATTTGTGGGACCGTGGTGTAGTTCGTTTTTAGCCTACCTTTAGCTTTTTACTTCTGGCGACTGCATGTAGGCTTCTAAATTCATAAAAGTTGTGTTCATCTGTGATAATTATCTTGATGGACAAAACGTGCAAGTATCATAAACTTTTGTTGATCACAGAGCTTGTTTTTTTGCAACCTACGGGAAAATCGGATTGGGTTTTTATCGGTTGGCATACAAGTGACGTCATACCACTCTGGTGACAAAAGTACCCCAAGGTCCATGGAGACACCTTGGGCTAGATCTCTGCGAAGTAGGTGGCCATCAATACCCATTACTTAAGATTTACTCAAATAGCACACTTGATGCGCATAAGCAGTAGACTGATTGGCAAATTAAAGAGTATGTTTGCAGGTTTTGGCATCCCTGAAAGGCTGTGCTCTGCCTAATGCTCATCAGTTCACATCAGTTGAGTTTAAGATATTTGCAGAACAGTATGGCTCTGTTCACATGACGTCCAGTCCTCACTTCCCACAATCGAATGGAGAGGCAGAGAGGGCTGTTCAGACAGCAAAAAAGATAGGGAAGCAGGACGACCCTTTCTTGGCACTTCTCGCATAGGGCAACTCCAAAAGCAGCAACTGGGTAGGCTCATGGGTAGGCTAGGCACCTCAGGACTTCAGTTCCAGTGACAGCAAGTAGCTTGGCTTCAGAATGGCCTGACTTGAAAAAAGTGTGATCTAAGGATCACAGAGCGAAGGAATCTTACAGATAATTCTTCAATTGACATGATGCTAGACCCTTATCGCTGCTACGTCCTGCTCCTAAAGTTGATGGTGAAAATGAGTGACAAAAGGGATTTTGACTTGTCAAGCTGAACAGCTGAGGTCATACTATGTGTCAACTGACCATGGAGAACTTCGCAGGAATCGCAAACATCTCCAAGCCATTCCAGGGAGTACTGCTACTCAACATGAACAAGATGTACCCGACTGCACAACAGATGCAGAGGAAGGTAACCTGCCCACCGTTCCAAGTGAGCAATTACCTGAGGCGAATCAGGGAACATCTGTTCCTTCCTTAGAACCTACAGCTGCTGTGCCTCGTACTCCACAACACATAGTGTCGCCCAAGATGACACGCTGTGGGCGCGTGATAAGAGAGCCTTTGCGCTACCAGAATTTTTTTTCTTGTTGTTGTTTATGTTTATGATGTTCACAGCAGTGTAATGAACTTAATTTTGTTTGTTAAAAAGTTGACATAATATACCCAAAAGGGGGGAGATGTGACAAGTAGTATTTGGGTTCGTAACGAGCTTTCTCGTTGGTTATTATGTATGCGTATGTACGTATGAGGAAGTATTCAGTAAACAGCCAGAAAACACATGCAAGGCTAGCATGGTTTATGACAAGAAAGTCAACATTTTTTTTATGTAAAACACTGTAACACCAAAGACAATTATGACAGAAATGTTAAAAATGAAATAACGTGCACTACTTAACCTGGGAAAATTAAGTGAGTAGATACATTTAAAGCTGCAGTCCATAACTTTTCTTTTGTTCAAATTAAATGATCAAAATTTTGAGTAAGTACAGACAGTGTTCAAAACTATCTCCTTACCTTAGCCCGAGAGTGGTACTGGTGGATTTCTGCGGGAATTTAGAGCGTGTCTTTGGGTCATTAAGTCTGTATACATAAAGAAGGAGTCCGGGCTATATCGCATGTGAGGATGCTGCAGGTAGCGGATCATTTATAGCTTTTTCTCCCAGCAGCTGGAATAATTAAATTTATCATTTTGATGGCGGATTATAATCCAAAAAGGTCCAAACGACAATCATCAGTGACAACTGGAGAACGACCTGTAGTCAAAAGCAAAAGATTAGACTGAAATCTACAAGTAACGTACGCTACACACTAAATACAGGTATTTATTCACACAATGCTTATGTTGTTAACATTAACAATTTGAGAACAAAGTATATAATAATAATAATTTGCACGGTTTGATGTGATGGCGGTCGTTATATTTAATCAGTTGGTAGCGCGATTTATTTTAATATTTTTCTCAGTTTGTTCTCAGGTGAGAACAAAAGTGGCAGATGTTACTTACTTGTTCAAATTACATTTTCTGGTGAAAATTCTCATTTTGGCCACAACGTAGAATCTGTGATTCAGAAGTAGCCTACAGGTGAATCTGACAGACACGATATAAATATTCCTCAAAATATTAGATTCATCCGCGCTGACGAGCCGAGCCGATGCACAACACACGGAAAGTTGATAATTCCGCAAATAACTGCAATTGCAGGTTTCAAACAGAGATGGCGACAAAGATGGTAAACTTACGGACTGCAGCTTTAAAAATCGGCAAAAACATGGGAAACAAGAATTTTATAGCGTTCAGTATAATGTTTGGTTAATTAGGCCTATGCCTTAAATATTTCCTGAATATTTAAAATAATTTTTATTGACAGAATAGTTGTCACCATATTTGTTGCGAATGACCTGAAGGTAAATGCAATCAATGGTAACAAAACAACACAACTCACTCAAGAACAAGCTGAAGATGTGAGCTACGGGCGCTGTGGAGGGTCAAATATCGCTCGCTGATGTGTGCGGAAGTGCCGCTAATTCAGATACTAACAGCTGGAGACGCTTCGTGCCAGGATCCCAGAAGCGGATGATAGAGGGGAATTAAAGGACAGACATGGACGGTAATTTGACCCTGAATTTGGCCAACTTCAGCACTCTCTTCGTGTGTATGGTGCTGAAGTTCCCGCAGATATTCGTGCTGATGCGGGCGAGAGCGACCGCTGGAGTCAGTCTGAACAGTCTCCTGCTGGAGCTTGTAGGGTAAGAACTTCACTGCTTTCAGTAGATTGAGATGAATCTTTTAAGAACTAATGCATGAAAGGCCGGACGCAGACATCCGGTATGAGCTGCATCAAACTGGCATTGATATGTTACTGGCATATATGACATTGAAATATGATTCGTGCATGCATATGCAGGAGAGTTTGATGTTCGGATGCTGCATTAGAGTAATTTTCACCATGCGTCAAATCAACATAGTGTGCATATGACAAACTTATGTCACATATTGTATAAAGCAGGGTTTCCCAAACCATGTCGTTTACAGCGATTTGTGATCGAGGGTTTTTAATAAATACCTTATAGAGCGCATAGATATCGTTAACTAAAACATTTCTGTTACTTGAAACAAGAGACATGTTAAATTAAATATAGGAAAAACATTTTTATTTCAGCTAGTTGCCAACATTTCTCATTTTCATTCGGTATAACTTGAAGTAGCCTACAAAAATAACTAAAACTAAGTAACACATGTCAAAAACACACACCAAAACTAAACCTTTAACTAAAATTAGAGTTAAATCAGAAAATGTTCAAATTAAATCAAAATATTAACAAAAACCATCGATGATGATGCTAAAACAACACTGTCCTGAAAACCTCTGTATTACCATAGTACTGTCAAAAGATTTTTAAGATGGATCCTGGTGTTAAATATCAAATGTATGTGTTTTTATGATGGCCAAAAAGTTTCCAACTCTGTTCTTCCTCTTGTGTGTGTGTGTGTGTGCGTAGGTTTCTAGTGTTCATGTCTTATCAGAAGTACTATGACTACCCACCCCTCACATACCTGGAGTATCCCATCCTCATTGCACAAGGTGAGACGACATCCTGGTGCTTAATCACAAGTGAGACTTTGGATTCTGAGTGTTTATGTTCAATCCTGTGTGTCCACAGACGTCATTGTGCTCCTGTTGATCCTGCACTACAATAGAAACCTGAAGCACAGCCTCATATACGCAGCACTGTATCCTTCAAGCCTGGGTTATGCAGTTTTTCTGGGCAGAGTACCAAAAAAAAAGTCATAATACCAATCAAACCCTGCTTGATTTAAAATTACAAAAAATATTGAATGTATATTCCATCTCCTTTACTGCAAGAATCAGGTTTGTGGGTGGATGGCAGCTGCTTACAGTACAGAAGTGGGTGATTGATCTGGCCATGGTGAGAATGTGCCATTACTACTTCATATGCATCTGCTTTGGTGTCAAATGTACACTTAGCTCATCTTATTTTGAACATAATAGATTGAGATTATTTGCATTAAAGGTGAACTATGTAGGATTTTTGCAGTAAAACATCCAGAAACCACTAGGCCAGTGTTATATATTTTGTTCAGTTGAGTACTTAGAATATCCCAAATGTTTTCAACTATTTGTAAATCGTGAGAAAATTGATATTTTAACCAAGGAGCCGGGACGTGTGAGCTATGCGTGTGAGGGAGTCGCCTGTCGATTGCGTCATATCTGCGTTACCCTCGGTTTCCGGTTTTATTCAGTGAAACACTTTACTCTCACTGCAGTGTGAACAAGTGTCATAGCAGCCGCTGAGCAAACGTCATAACTTCCTTTTCAACACACTCAGATATATCTAATACGATAAACAGAGCTGCGTTACCTCACACTCAGCACTGGAGAAGACGAAGTAGCGCCGGCAACCGTGTCATAATAAAAGTCCCGCCGGCGACTATGCCATAATAACAGTCCCGCTCTTCAATCGCTCCTGCGGCCTTGCTCAGCTCCACAACACTCGCTCCTGCTCTGCTTCAGACTACAGTAATGTTAATAATCGCATCCATGAACATGATTTCTGCCCGAGTCCTATCCTGACTGTTTCCCACCGGCTGAGGTGAAGACCACATGTCCCGAGATTCTGCGCTCAAACGTGGCGTCGTCAAACTACGCCTTTGTTTTGAACAGGCGACCTCTAGTGGACGGAAAAGTTACATAGTGTAGCTTTAAACAGAATTGAAAAAATGACTGTTTTCAGTCATGCCAATGTTGTCCACCCCTGTAATGCAAAAAATAAAGATAGATTGCCTTCAGTGGCACAGTATTTATTTATTTTTTTTTATAAAACATTTGTACACACTACCATTCAAATGTTTTGGGTTGGTAAGATTTCTTGATGTTTTGAAAAATAGTGTCTTATGCAAGTGTCTACATTTATTTGAGGAAAAATAAGAGTTTTCTGTGTTTTGCCATTCTCTCTCAGAGTCTGTGCACATTCATCAGCGCTGGCAGTAAACTGGCACAGCTTCAGTGTCTGTGGCGCTCAAAGGACTCTCAGCAGGTCAGCACACTCACCTGGGGTCTGGCCACATACACATGTATGGGTAAGTCTCACACACACACAAACAAATCATTTCTTCAGTTTGTCTTGTTGATATTGAGTGTTTGCTCTCTTCGCCAGCGCGGATCTTCACCACCCTCATTACCACAGGAGACACACAAGGTCAGTAAAGAGCTCGAGTGTTGATTGTTTGGTTAAGATGTCATCTTTACCTTTCCTCTTTTTCTTCTCTAGTCCTCATTCGGTTCGTCGTCATGACCGTTCTGAACATGTGGGTCACGGTTACAGTGATCTACTACAAACCCCAGGCTGTAAAACAGGATTAAGACTTCACACTTTCTGTTGCGTACAATGTATTCTCTATGTACGGGGTTGGAGGTTTTTTTTTAAAGACAAACTGGATTCAGGTCAGTTGCTATTGGATGTAGCATTTTCTATATTGCAATGTAAAGGATGTTGAGATTTACTGACTGGGTAAGTGTGTACTACAACCGAAAACCTTTTTATCATAATGTCTTCCATATGATTTAATTAGTGCTTGCAAGGCACCATTCATACTTTGTGCTCTAATCTAAATATATATATTTTTGTAAATGTAATACTTAAGAAATTACATTTTAGAAAATTTCCAATTCTAAATGCAAGAGCGATGACAATATTTGCATACTGAATTGCAATTGGTCTAGTCTTCCTTGCATCAATTTTGCCAGGTTTTTTTTTTTTTTGCCACCTTGACACTTCTGTTCACCTTTTATTTTACTGCTATTTTCTTCAGGACATGGAAATGTGGGACAGAATAGTTCTATTTCCAGTATAATTGCTTTGAATCTCCAATGTGAATCTTGTCAGTCCAAATAGTGTTATGAAACAGTGCACACATTCCTAGTATTCTCCCCTGATTCTTCCATTGTTGTTAATACTTCCAGTGAGGTTTCTTCCATGAACTGTTGTTATAAGTTCCTGCATTTGTACATGTCTTCAGATATACTGTTATGTTTTTAAGTTAGTAGTTTGGTAGTTGTCTTTCTTCTCAGAAAGAGTTTTTGTCCAATTTTCAGCTAAAGAACTGTTCAAATTGATTGATATCAGGTTTCTGATCAGACTTTTACTGTAGTTCATACAGGGATGATGTTTACATATGCTGAAATATGCACTGTTTTATATTGAGCTGTATCGTGTGCTGATATAATGAAGGCAGGGTTTTCTGAACTGGATACTTTTCACATATTATCGATGTTGTGATGTTTATAAGATTATTGAAGAAAAAGAACAGGAATCTTCTGAGGTCACTCAGATCAAACAATTTGTTCAAGTACAAGGCAAATGTTTATGAAGATTTATGATTTTTAGGTCTAAAACACAACGTCTCTTTCCTAAGTACTTTAATAGACCTTTTATATTTTATAAATCCTTAAACATTCCTTTTGTGTGGAAATGCTTTGTTTAATTACATATAAAATAAAAAACTATCATTTTTCAGAACCATTCTTTTGTGGTAATTAACTAGATTTTTGTGTTTGCAATAATAATGTATTAAGAATATTATCCCTGTGATAAAATCAGACAGAAAGGAATGACCACATTGTTTATATTAAAACTTTACTTCCTTTTACTACATTCACAGCTATATAACTATTTAACTGACTACTTTTGTTTACAAAAATAAGCAAATGTTATACAAGGTCTCCAAACAACACGGCTACATATGCTTTTCATTTTATGGTCAAACAGTACATCAATATAAAACATGCAAATCTGGAGGCAACGCTTTAAAATAAAAAAAGTGCCCAGACCTGTATAAATAGCAAACCAACTGGTAAGATGGCAGGTCAAATATACGCTGTATATTCATATATATATATATAATGTGTAAAAGAACACAGATATGCATTCACAGCACACCCAGAGATACACACTGTTTGCTAAGGTGAAGATACACAAAAAACAAACATTGACCATGACCACTTCAAATCACAAAACAAAAAAACTTCTCTAGTGAATTTAAACATGGTTTTTAGACATTCCACCGTCTTATGAACATTTGAGTTATGTGCTTGCAAGGTGAATCAGTTTGTCTCAAATCGTAGCAATTTTGATGACCAAATTCATAAACCGACCAGCCAAAAATCAGACTGCAGTTTCATTTCAAATCTGGAAACATTTGGGAAACTCCTGCCCACATGCACAGCTCACATCTAGATGTTGCTCACCGTTAATCATACCCATTAAGAAAGGTTCCTCGTCAGATTACAGTCAACTCGTACTAGGGAGTGAGCAGCACAGGAGTCCAGGAGAGCATTATGGGATGCATTCATGATCAAAGAGGGTTAAATCAAGCTTTGATTGCACAGTGGGGGTAAACAAGGATTAAAACACTCTACAAGAAGAAACACTAGAGTTGCACTTGCATTTATGAAGGAATGAGAAACATATGTAGTGGTGTTTTCTAGCCGTTCATGTGGCGTGTTGCACTACCGTCTATATTCAGCCATTAAAAAGTCAACTCGAAAACAAAACCAAAAAAAAAACAAAGACAGACCCGGTCAGACCCAGCTGTCGTCCACATTCTCTGGCCGGTTCAGTCTTAGCGTTTCAGGTCAACAACTCTGGCCTTGAATGAATAAGAAGTTTGGTGTGATGCTGACCATTCAGTTCTGTGTAGATCTGTTGTGCTCTTGAAGTCGAAGCAACTGCATGCCCAGAAAATAAAAGCCATATCACGACAGCAAAGCCTTCATCAACATTTGTGCATCTCTCACTTTTTTGGGGATTTGCCAAAATGTGCGAAAAGTTACGACAAAGGTCTTTTGTTGATGTGACAGGAAGAACCCCAAATCACCATGTAGCAGCACCAGATTCCCAATATAAGGTTAACTAGAGAATGAGGGAGAAATCGAGAAAAAGAAAGACAAAGAGAAAGTTAGTTTCACCACATTTTAACCCAAGAGGAAAGAAAAATCCTTCGGTAATCATATAAAAAAAATGCACCACAGCGCACATGCCATCATGCTCAAGAAAAGCAGATTAATACACCTGCAAACACACGACAGTTGCAAACTTTTATTGCAAAAGGGAACAAAGACCTAAAAATAAAAATACTGTTTTGATGCACATTCTCTCGTTCTTTTTCCTTTTACAGTACAGTTGAAATGTCTTCTTGATAAACAGTTTGTAAACACGGTAAGCCAATGGACTCATTTGTTCAGAAGGCTGTTGGTAGAGTCTTCCCGCCTCATCTTTGGAGCGTCCAGTCGAGGGGGACTAGGGCAAGAGGGTCACAGGTCAAAGAAGAAACAAGCAGGCCAAATACCAATTCTCTGAACAAACCTCCTCTCCTTCAGTAGTAAATGAGAAAGGATTGGAGAGACTATCGCGCTTCCTGTGGGTTTGGAGTGTGGAGAGGGTGTTTATGAGCAGAGGAATTGGTACAGAAACTTCTGTTGTGTTATGGCTAATTCTCCATATCCCATCTTGGCCAAATATTTCACACCAATAAGAATTCACACTCACACATGCTTAAATTTGCTTCAACACCAAACAAATCCAACTGCACTCCCTGACTGTTCCAAAACCTAGTGGTCAGCCAAGATACTTTAAAGATCATAAAAATACAAATGCACATATTGGATGAAATTATCAATACAAAGTCAAATCAAGTTAAAAATGGACAAAGTCCTCATTTTTGACTATTTTGTGCATATACAACCATTCAAAAGTTTAAGGTTGTACGATTTTAAGAAAAATGTATACTTTTATTTACCAATAAAGCATGAAATTGATCAAAATAAATGTTACAAAAGTTGTCTCATTTTTTAAGCAGCACAACCATTTTTAAAAATAGTAATAACAAATGTTTCTAGAGGACCAAATCAGCATATTAAAATGATTTCTGAAGGATCATGTGACTCTTAAGAGTAATGTTTTACAATATTTCTGATCAAATAAGCTTCTTTCAAAAACATTAAACCTTTGAATTGTAGTGTTTTTATTGTTTTCTGGTAAATGTCTGATATTAAAAAGTAAAATTAGGCATCACATTATAATTGGCATTATAATAACATTCAAATCGTATTAAATCACTCACGTTTTAACAGATTACCTTAGTGTGTAATCTAAATGCAGAATATGTAGGTGGCTTACAAGGTTTTGGAACAGAGCCCCCATGTAAGTGGTTACCCTGTTTCAACCCTACACATGCTCCTCAGAAATTAAACGCATGCTCATAATCTACATCATCCACGTCATCCAGAGCCCAGTGCCAGTCCTGAAGCTCCAAATCCAGAGGCCTGCATGTGGAGGAGAGAGCATTCAGCCAAGCCTCTCTACAGTGAGGTAGTTTGCTAAGGTGAAGCTACATCTTGGCACATTAGAGGTCATTACTACAACTAGCCAAACCAAAAGATAGGCCACGGATCAACGTCTGCTCAAGCTTTGAATCCTGCACATCTCATCTGTAAGCATCTTTGAGTTTGGTGCTAAATGTGCAGTAAAGATGAAGATGTATATTCTCTATGTAAGAAGTTTGAAATCTTCCAATACCCGAGTTTGATACAAAAGAGAAAAAGTGCTTTGTTAATGCCCAAGCTGTCACCTTGCATCCCAAGTTACAAAAAGTAGCCCAGCGTAACACTGTCCAAGCTTTATATCCGGTTAGTCACCATAAGATGTTATTATGCTAGCTAAGCACCGCGATTTAGACCGTGAATGCTCTTGAATGATGTTTCTGAAGCATCCTAACGCTGTCTGCAATAAACATCAATACTTTCTCCATCCAACTCCCAGGCCGGGCTGGTTCTCCTCTCACCCAGCGTTGAACTGGGGGTTGAACTGGTCTGGAGCACAGGGTCTGAGACCTTCATCTCTCGTGTCCATGTGCTCTTTGTGGCATTTGATCTGGCATCTCTGGCATTCCAGAGCCAGAGGAGGTTTGAACATGTTCCACAGGGGTTTGGTACAGGCCTCACAGTTGGCAGGGAAGTGGTAGAATAAAGGGATAAACTCATGACCCTTGTGGTAGATGAAGCCAGATTTCTCCGCACATGCTGTTGGGTCCTTTACGCTGTGCACAGACCTGTGTATCATATAGAGTAGCACTCTAGTGTGTAACTGGTGCCAAAGCTTCTGCATTGATTTTATGCACAGCCATCTTGGAATCAGACTTTACAGAGCAAGATGTTAAAGGTAGTTCCAGTTCACACAAAAAAAATGTGTGTGTAAATTGTCATCATTCACTCACTCTTGCGCTATTCCAATTTGTACAACGCAAACTTTTAAAAGTGGGGAATTTCCCCTGCTTATTAAAAGTTATGTTCATCTCCATTATAGTGGCAAATATCAGATCAGCTGACGGACAAGACACCTCAGCATTTATGCTACAAATGTCGCAACGATTCTTCTGAAACCTGAATATAGATTTATGCTTTGTAAGGCATGCGTATACAACTTATGTCATGTACATTTATTTACTGTGGTTATGTTGTTATAGCCTAATAGTGTTTTTATTCTTACAGTAATTGTAAATGATTCAACAGCGGGGGGGTTTTAACAGCATGTAGTTTGTAGCAGTAAAGATAACGACTAAACGTTGGTTAAATTAATAATTAGCTGAACAATATACAAATAACATGTAATTCATATGCAAAATGTCTTGTAAAAAGCCATAGAATTTGAGCCTACCTGTGGCTTTTTAACGGTTTCCAAGATTCCAAAAGTCTGAAGAGGATGTTGGTCAACAAAAAGACATCAGGAAATAATATACACGCTTCACAACTTATTCAGAGAAATAACACTGACTGCATATGGATTTAAAGCTTAAAGCATTATTTCCAAGCATTTATACGGTCACTCTGAGCAAGATGATGATGGCAAACTTTTTTAATATAGAGCAATTTAGTAGGGGATTGTATGTATTGTCATGTTTAATATTATATATATATATATTCAGATCAATTTCTGATAATAATCCCAGATATATGTTCATGCTTAATATTTCCTGCGTAAATATGTACATAAAGAAATCTATTTTGTGTTAGTTCAGTTACCTGTGTCGGCAGTGTGCAGTAAATGCACCCATCTTAACAATTTCTATATCGCTTATTCTGCCCGAAAAGACCATAAACATTACAGATAACGTTCAAAGTATCAATTAATGTACATACATATAGCTCATGTGCGACTGATACACTGCAAATCGGGTGATTTTAGGTCAAGGTTTTGGCTGTGATGCCCTCTGTTGACAGGGAATCGTAAAATGGCCACTCAAACACGCAATGAGCAATCCAGTCATTTGTACAGATCAGCGGTTACTACATTGAATCATGGTAAAATGTCAGCGCTGTTTCATCTGGCTTTAAACTAGTTTAAATCACAAAGCATTAGATTTTTGGTTTGTATTGGAGAACTCTGCATTAAACTCAATTTGGCCACCTGGGAAAAAGATTCCTCTGATCCTGGGCCAAAATGTTAAGTCTTGAAACGCTAGTTTGACACGTTCGCCGTCAGCCGATTAATGACCATTGCGATCAAATTTTACCTCCAACGAAATTCTGTCAGTGTCAGAAGTTTTAAGGCGCAGTCCTGCAGTGTGGCTTCTCTTACGACAACCATCAAATCAAAAACCAATAGGAGTGCAGTGCGCCACACATCTCGGTTTTTTTTCTTTACAAGGAAAGCTGTGATCAAAATTAACGCTAGAGATTGTTTTTGTTTGCTAGCCACCATTTCTATACTGCATGTAAATGCAGCTCAGTCACTGAACGCGTCAAGGATTGATGGTGTAGCTCCAGACGAGTCTCCGTTTTTAACACTGTACAGTCTGACATTAATGACAACTGAGATCCCACAGTGTGACATGGCTTACAGTGGGGGATCATGTTCGTATAAGTCGTATAACTATAAATCGTAGAGCGTGTACCCGGCTTAAGATTAATAATCATGTAAATGTGAATTCCAAAACCACTTCAAAAGTGATCTGTTCTGTTTTTAAACATGGTTTTGTAGTGTATGTAACACTGGATTGGGCATTCTGCTAAACTTCTCCTTTTGTGACATACAGGAATGATGTGAGGTTGAGTAAATGATGACAGTTTTCACTTTTGAACAAACTGGTCTGAAAGGATCTGGTCACCAAGCGTGAATGTAAACCAGGCCTTTGTGTAATCCTCTTACTCAAGAGACAAACACTGATGAACAACAATCTGGGCAATGTATTTGAACTGACACAGCATACATTCTACATTTGCCACAAGATATAGCTGGACACAGCCACATAATTCTCAGAATTTTGCATTAAAAAAAACGATCATGTCAAGGCTTACTCCTCACCTGGGTTTGCTGGCAGGTATTTGTCGGCTGGGTCTCCTCATGGATTGACTGCTTAGTACTTTAACAGGAGCTCTGGGAGAGGAGCGGTGAGGGGCATCTGGTGCTGGAGGTTTTTTGGGGATCTTCTTCATAAGCCGACTAACCCACTTCTGCTGGTCTTCTTGAGAAAAGGCTAACAGCAGCAGATTTTTAGCCGTAGACACGTCGTAGTTCACTGGGGATGGAGAAGCACAGAAGTATAAATAATATAAATGTTGAAAACAGCTGTGATACTTAATATTTTTGTGGAAAACATGATACATTTAGGGCTGTAGCTATCGAATATTTTAGTAATCGAGGATGCCAATTTGTCCATCGATTAATCGGGTAATCAGATAAGAAGTACTTTTTCTTTATTAAAGAGCAATACTAAATATACAAGAGAAAATAAGACGGGTCTCTTAAAATTTTTCTAAAAAGGAAACAAATTAGTTGTTCATTTTAAGTATATTAATATCTGTGAAAACTAAACCAATTTAGTGCATTCAATTGCCACATTATATCCAAAAGGCAAATATATAAATAAAAAATAAATGTAAAACTACTATTAACTGTTAAACCTACAACCTATAAATCAAAATAATAGTAATATAAATGCCTAAACATTGCATTTATATTGTGCAAATTAACTTTCAAGTTTCAGCTTCAGCTCAGGTATGACACAAGCCTTTACTGTCTTCTGAAGGCTTTGTGGCTTTTGTAAGAAGCAACAAACAAACAAAATTGGACAGGAAGGAAACTTGGAACAAGAACAAGAGTAGAGATGGGCATACTAGAGATGCGCGGATCAGCTCTAACGTCACCGAATCCGCTGTTAAAAACAAACCATCACCCGCACCTGTGATTTTCTCTGATTTAGACCCACACCCGATCGTCACATTACAATTATTCACATTTTCAGGGTTAAGCGCAAAGCTATCATAACATATAAACTACACTGAAGTAGGTTGCTTAAAAAAAAACCTTTGGCAAAATTACATTTCTTAAATAACCTAAACCAGGGTCGACAACATATGCAGCACACGGAGGAGTAACTGCTGGTGCGTGAGGAAACACGAGAGATTGTGTTTTAGTCAGAAAAAGTTTGTTGCACAGATCTAGGTTACATTTTGAGCTAATCGTTCATCATAGTAACACCGCTTGTTTTATTAAGTTAGGAGCTATAAATAGCCTGTGATTAAAGTGTTAGTTTTAAATTACGCAAATCAATGAAAGCACGAGTGCTGCGCATCACACACACAGCAGTTCTGCTATTTGTTGCGCTTAGCTTTGAGAACATTTTAATGGTGTATTTGGGTGATATCAATTATATAAAGTCCCATTAAACAATTCACATACACATCACAATGACGGTGATGCATGTGCAAACTCCATTCATGCTGTTTATGTTTCGATTGCTGGTATCTCTTCAGCTGACGCGCGAAGTTCCGTGATCTGCCGCAAATGAAGCTTATAAGCGTTTTAAATATTCAGCGTCGCATCCTGAAGCTCAACACACACAGTTGTCTTCATTTAAAAATACAGAGACTAAATGATATCACCAGTGCTGATGCCGCTCTCTCTCGCATTGCAGTCTCTGATCTTGAAATGAGTTGAAAACGAAAGTTAAAGAATGACACGCATTCATTGCGTTTTACCGTGAAATGAGAGTCCTGCGTCATTATTAAAATCAACACATTAATGATTTCTCTCATCCACCGCAATCTGCACAGTATGCGCTAGTCCTCACACAATATCTTTCTCCAACATGACGGTGCGTAGTTAAATGCACTACACGAAGGTGCCTCGATGATTTTTTGAATTCGAGTTACTCGAGGAATCGTTTCAGCCCTAGATACATTTTTATTCTCAGGATTTTTTGATGAATAAAACATTTATTTGAAATAGAAACATTATAAATGTAATAATGTCACTTTTGATCAATGTAATATATCCTTGCTGAAAAGTATTAAATTCGTAATATTTCTCACCTTTCCACTTTTTCCAGTAACGTGTTAATTAAAATAGATACATATTTAGTGTTTTTTTAACACCATTTCACAGTACTTTTGCTTTCTCAAAAAGTAATTTCTTCTTGAATAAATACTTTAGAACCCAGGACCCAGGGAACCTTTTTTTAATGCTAAGCATACAGAAATGTATGCATGTAAACACATTTAAATTACCCATTATACAAAAAACATTTACAAAATTTTTGAGGAAACCATTAAGGAAGTAAGAAGAGCCTCTTCTCACCTTTGCAGGGGGCGACAATTTCCTCTTTCTTGTCCATGTGGTCTTTGTGGCACTTGATGTGGCATCGTCTGCATTCTAGGGCTGGAGGTGGTTTGAACATGTTCCACAGGGGTTTGGTACAAGCTTCACAGTTAGTGGGAAAGTGGTACAGGGTGGGGATGAACTCATGACCCTTATGGCAAATGTAGCTGGACTTGTCCCCAGGAAGAGGTTCCTCTTGCTCTTTCTTGCTTTCACCCTCATTAGCGTACAAGATCTGGAGGAACCAATGACAAGTGATTAGAGCTGTCATCCTTATTTGCTTATGGCATATCTTATAAAACCTCTATAGATTTCATGTTTCAAAGTCCCTGATACCCTGCCTGTGGTATCTCTGGTGTGCCATTATACCTGAAATATTCTGGGGATCTCTTTGGCGTCAGCACGATAAACGTCCGTCTGAGTTACCGAGCGCACATGGAAAAGTTTACTAGAGAATACCAGAGAAATAAAGATAAAGACAAGATAACAGAAGACTTAAGTCAGTCAAAATGATGCAGGACAAGATTGCGACAAGCTTGTTTGTTTTAAAGAAATGGATTTGAAGGGTGAAAGGGCTCACTCTATGTCCAACACCATGTAAGGATTGGAAAGCTCTTTGTCTTGCTCGCTGTTGTAGAAGAGAATCTTCTTGCTGCTCACCACAACATACTAGAGGAGAGAAAAGAAACAAAAGACTCACTGAATCCTGCATGATGGGGTTGGATGGGATTTCAGATGCAGAAGTATCATGGTACTGTACAGTCTAGTACTGCAGCTCTAGTGGTTTAGCTCTTGTTTGCAGTCATTTGAGGTTTAGTCCTGGTAATTTTCTGTATTTGTCATGTGGTTGCAGACAACATGAAACTGGTTAATTAATCAAAATCGAACAGGTTTATTTTATTCACTCACTATTTTAGCTTTATTTGAATTGAAAAATGATTTTTAATAGTTTTAGTTAACGATATCAACACTGAGTTTAATAAAAATTAATTTATGGCACTGAGCGTTATGGTTCAGTACAGTACGATTCGGGACGCTAAACCCTGGATCCAGCTTGCGTTTTCAATGCCAACAGCACCCTTATAATAGGCGTGGTGTAGCAATCTACGTCATTCTGGCGCAAAGAAGAAAACACGGTAAACAACAATGGACGACATACAGCAGATCTTGTTCTTGCTTCTCGGCATGTGGCTGTTGTCACAAGAAGACACACTTTGTTTGAGCCAAGGCTACAGGCTGCAGGGAAAAACAATCTCTCTATCAACCGATCATCAGTCTGCAGTGAGTCTAGCTCCACCCTTTAGTACCGGACAACTATGCTAGGTACCCAAACGGAAAGGTGCTAAAAAAGTGGTACGGTACGGTTCAGAATTAGGGTAACATTTACAACTTCTGACAATGGAAATGGACCGTACCAATCTCTGTACTGAACCGTACCGCTCTGTGGAAACGAGCAACTACATTCCCATATACATCCATCCCATTTCATAATAGATCTAAATTGAAGGCATAGTTCACCCAAAAATGTTCTTCGTAAATTGAATATGGAAGTCAGTCTGGCAGTAGCTAGATATTTTACGTTATAAAGTTTTAAATATAGATATTTTTCTTACACAAACCCATTGCTTCGCGTTAGAAGGACTTGATTTAAACCCCCGGAGCCGTGTGGATTACTTTTATAATGGATGGGTGCACTTTTTTGGGCTGCAATTATAATGCTTGGATTAGCCAAGACATTTTTTAATATAACTCTGACTTTCTTCTTTCAGATGAATACAATCATATACACCTAGGATGACTTGAGGTTGAGTAAATCATGGGGTAATTTAAATTTTTGGGTGAATCCCTTTAAATGCTAATGCAATAAAGACTACAGCAATAAGTTACACTGTTTACTTCATTTGCATATTGATTCCACTGTTATTATTTGTTCTTTTTTTTAAAATAAATAGTTTATTTTCTTATTTTCAATTTTCTTTTACTTTTATTTGTTCTGAATAATGAAGCACTGATTACTTAATTAATTGGCCCATTTTGATGTCATGTTAATGTTAGTTTTGATGTTGCATGATCACCAGTCTGATTGAGATCATTGTTTGTTCCTTTATCTGTTGCTGGTTTGAGTGCCACATGCACAATTCTTTAAAAAGAGACCCATTTATAGTAGAGACAAACAGGTTTACATAATGAAATTGTGCGCCTTGAATACATTCAATTGTGTTCGACAATCACTAAACTTGTGTCATGAAAACACTCGCTTGTTACATTTATTTTCAGAAATTCTTCATTCTTAACTGAATAGGGGCACCACAAATATTGTTCCATACTTATCCAGACCTGGAAAGTACTCAAATCAAATTCTATACTATTCAAACTGCTTTGGAACCATGTTAAAGGGATAGTTCACCCAAAATTGAAAATAAAGTCAGTAATTACTCACCCTCATGTTGTTCCAACCATGTAAGACCTTCGTTCATCTTCGGAACATAATTTAGTATATTTTTGATGAAATCTGAGAGCTGTCTCACTCCTCCATAGGCTTTCAGAGGGAATGAAACTTGATGGCCCAGAATAGTAAGTAAAAACGTCATTTAAGGAGTCCAAATGACTACAGTGGCTCTGTATTAAGTCTATCATGCGACGAAAATACTTTTTGAGCGGAAAAACAACAAAAATAACGACTTTATCCCACTATTATTGTTGTTCAATTTGAGCCTCTGACGAGAGTTCGCGGGAGTGCCCCGACGCATGCGCGAGAACTGAGATTACGGCGTTCTTCTTCTACTACTACTGAAAGAGTGAGCAGCCAGTAACAAGTAGTAGTAGAAGAAGAACGCCGTAATCTCAGTTCTCGCGCATGCGTCGTGGCACTCCCGCAAACTCTCGTCAGAAGAATTAAATGACGTTTTTACTTACTATTCTGGGCCATCAAGTTTCATTCCCTCTGAAAGCCTATGGAGGAGTGAGACAGCTCTCAGATTTCATCAAAAATATACTAAATTATGTTCCGAAGATGAACGAAGGTCTTACATGGTTGGAACAACATGAGGGTGAGTAATTACTGACTTTATTTTCAATTTTGGGTGAACTATCTCTTTAATAGTATTTTTAGCATCATAGCATCGCAGCATCCTTATCTATCTGCTTGCTTTAAAAAATGCAATATACTTAATATATCTAAAAAAAAAAAAAAAACATACCTTCCGTTCCCACCCAAAGCGTTTGGTGTTGTTCCTCACTGGTATAGACAGCCAGCCCTCCAGTCTTGTCTCTGTACAAGAGAAAGGAAGACATGTATAATAAAAGCTTTATAAAAATTGCACCACAGAAAAGCCTGTCATGGCAAAGCATGATGTCCCGTCAAGTCTTAAGCGGTCAAAAAGTCATGCACTGAACGCCATGCAGGTCACCTGTGGGCTCAGGCTCTGCAGTGAAGTGAAGGGTGAAAGTTGAACTGAAAATCGGAGCAAAACTAAGTAGAAAGAAGGGAGGGTGACAGAACGATGTGGAGAAAAACAAAAAGAGCAAAGTGAATAAAAAAAGAAAAAGCTATAAAAGAATAGAGAGGAAAACAGAATGAAAAGAGGTTGGGAAAAGACTTTAACAGTACCTGGTAGTGACTCATCAGTGTCCATGTCTGGGCCGCTGCTCATACTGGCCGAGTCGAGCGACTGGATGTTGAGAGAGTTCAATAGGCCGCGCAGCTGCTCAATATCACTATCTTTACTGTCGAGAGCCATCTGCAGCTCGATACGCACCTGAGACTCGTCTGCTGATTGCTGCAGGAAATAAACAAAAATAAAAAACGATTATTCTGGCTACCTGTGGAGCAGCGTGGCATTCTTCAGACACTGATTAGCGGTCATACTGCTTGCATGTCGTTGATTTCTCTCTGGTATTTGATGATGGTGCTGTTGAGCTTCTCCCTCTCAGAACGAAGCTCCAGCTGCAACTTCCTGTTTTCTTTCTCCTTCCTCCTCACGTCTGTATCATTTCCACGGCGACTGCCTCCACCTCTCACCTCCTTTCTGTTCATGATCTCTGCCAGCTTGTTCACCGCCTGTTATATAGAAAAGAGCCAACAGAAAAGAGAAAAATAAGTAATGCAGCAAATCTGATTTAAATCGAGTTATTTGCTCAAAGGAAACTGTTATAGTGTACCTGCGTTTTGAGAGTTCTCTCTGATTGCAGCTGTTTCTCAAGGGCCAGTTTCACTTGAGTGATGGACTGTTCTTCATTCTTCAGATTCTGCAGGACTGAAAATCACAAATTACAGAGTTAAAGCAAAATCCCCAACAGCTTTTCTCTGATTATCATGAGTTTGCTAAGGATACTGTGGGTCAATGCTTGTTCTAAGCTGTAAAAAGTTCCATGCAGATGACATACAAAAATATGTATAAAAGCTTGAGATTTGACATTTCAATAATCAGAGATAAATTAACGGGAATGTGCACTGAATAGCTTGAATATGCAACTGAAGCTGTGGAAATGTTAAATTATTCCTGTGAACAGCTCTAAAAATACAAAATATTCATAATTTTTTTTATTAGATATTTGAAAATAGTGTTTTATTATATATATATATATATAAAAATATAAAGGTCAGCATATTTAGCCACTTACAGTCTTGTGCCTCCTTTAGCTTGTTGTTGAGTTCTTCCTTCTCATTGGCCAGGTTTGCAACATCATTTGTCAATGTGCGATTCGCTTCCTCTAACTGTATAGAGACGGGACAATCAAACCCCACAAGTTCCTCAAGACTGCTGAAAAACTAAATGTGATCTCTGTGATTCTGGCTTATAGCTGAAATGCAGTGTAACTCACAGAGGTGATGGTGGTGTCTTTTTCAGCGAGCTCCTGTCTGTGTCTGGCCATCATCTCTTTGATCTCCAGCTCCTTCATGATCTTCTCCTTCTCCAGGTCAGAATACTGCTCCTCCGCAATGGAGCGTGCCAGTTGCTCAGAGTCAGCTTTTGTTAGTGTGATCTCCAACTGGGCCGCAAGAGAATCCCTGATAAAGAGACAAGATGAAAAAAAGTACACCGAAATTAAACAAACATATACACATTCAGACTTTAAATCAGCAGTGTATGACACAGCCATGCTGTAATGCATATTGTTTTTGACAATTCAGTGGATTAAAAACTTATTTTGTAAACTAGGCTCCGGCTGTGATGTTTCTACTTGTTATTGGATATAAATCTCACCTTTCCTCCTGTAGCTCCTGTAGATTCTGCTGCATGTCTTTATAGAGTTTATTTTTCTCCTCACACTCTTCCTTCAGCTCCCGCACCTGTGTCTTATAAAGCGTCTACACACACACGTTGGGTTTCACACACGTTTTATGGGAATTTTCCATTGACATGATTTTTATAAGGTACAAACTGTATATTCTATCCATAAACCTAACCCCTAAATAACCCTTTAGAAAACGTTCTAAAAAATATATATTTTTTAAACCTAAAAACTTTTTTTTCAAAAAACATAATTCTACATGATTTAGAAGCAGCTTTCCTCCTGGATACCGAAAAAATCGGCACACACACACACACTCAATCTTGTTAGACCTTTGATTATTCGGTTTGTTTCTGCAAGGGAAAGAGTTTAGACTTCTTACGGAGAAATACTGCTCTGCCTCCAACTGATCCTGCAGTTCCTTCATCTGTCCATCCGAGTCCTGCCGCTCCCTTGAAATGGACACGGAAAATTATCCAATATATGAATGATTTGAATATTTTTGTAAAAACAGAAGAAATTGTCTTAACCACCAGCTATTAATATGTTTCTTTGTGTGTTATATTCAATGAGACCATATGCATAAGTGTTGCATACTTGCGCAGCTCCATGTTTTGTTTTTCCAGGCTGCGTTTGATTTCCAGCAGGTGGTTGATCTCCTGTTTGAGTTGTTTCTCTGATGTTCGGAGGGTGCTGAGCTGCTGGTTTTGAACTTTCAGGTCATTTTGAGTCAAAGTGCGTTTCTGAACTTCTTGCTCGATCTTCAGATTCAGATTCTTCACCTAGACAAAGAGAAAGATCAGGAGAATCTGTAGATCTGTGTACTTTATTCCCGTGATGCAAAATGAATTTTCAGCATCATTACTCAAGTTTTGAGTGTCATATGATCCTTCAGAAATCATTCGAATATGCTGATTTGTTGCTCAATAATTTTTTTTTATTATTATCAATGTAAAAACAGTTGTGCTGCTTAATTATGTTTTTTTAAACATCACATTTTTTCAGGATATTTTGAACAGAAAGTTCAAAAGAACAGCATTGATTTGACAGAAATCTCTTGTAAAATTATAAAACGTCTTTAACTTTCACTTTAAAAAATTCTTAATCCAAAATAATAGACATTTATGGCCATTGGCAGGTGTAGCAAAAATGCACTTATACACTGCACGTACCTCTTCTGTGAGTCTCTCTTTATGCCGCCGCAGTTCCTCTAGTTTCTGCAGTGACTGTTTATAATCACAGTCGAGCATGGAGTTCTTCTTCTCCAGTTCTAACACCCTGTTCTCCACACGCAGTTTAGAGGAACGTTCCTCCTGCAGCTTTTGTTCCAGCTCTAGATGAACACACAAAATCAGACATGTTAACAAGCAAAAAAAACCAGCAATTCAGCCTTTTACCAATTACCCTTTGTAACTCTTGGCTCTGTCTTGTCTGTCCTAATCCAAACCAATATGTTCCCCACTGCACCCTTCAAAATACACATCACTGACATGCACTATTCTTAAAATGCTCAATTGCTTTATTTTTTTTTTGTCCATTTATGTTCGTGTTGAGGTCTTCAATTTAGGAAATACGCAAACACAGGAAAGAAAACTACATTTAAAATATGTTTCATATGATCTTTAATCACTTAGCTCTCGTACCCTTCACAGCCTCAGATTTTGCTCCTTCAATGGACTCGCTGATCTTGTTCTTGTCGGCAAGACGAGCTTTTGTGGCCTTGTGTGCCGCTTCCTCCTGCTCTAAACCCTGCTGCAACACCTTCAGCTTATAGGTCATGTCAATCTGGTTATTGCTCTTCTCCTATTGGGCATACACACACATAGTGGGTGGGACATTAGCAGAGGGGCTGGACATAAAATGCAATAAACAGAGCTTAAACACCAGTACATCAACTTCATAGCTTTAGGAGTACATTTGTTCAGCAGTGAATGCTGGGAATGAGGACGGTACAAATGACATTTGAATCACCAACCATAGCCTATAATGATGTCACAACAAGGGAGGGAATGAGTATGACAAAGAAAGTATTTGAATACCTTCTCCAGGTCTGTTAGCTTCTCCTGAAGTTGCCTCTTCTCTGTCTCAGCTTTAGATAGGGCTTGTCTCACTTGTCTCCCTTCTTCCTCCAAACCAGAGATTCGTGCTACGGATAAGAGGTGGAATATGGATGAACACTGTTGCATGTGAATTGCTATGATACTCCCAAAAGAAGGGACACACACATACCCTGCAGATCAAAGATAGTCTCAGAGCCCTGGGTGTGCTCTCGTTTCTCTGCGTCCAGCGCTGCCTGCAGGCTGATGTTCTCTCTCTCCAGCGTGAGCTTGCTGTTCTCCAGCATGCAGCATTTGTCCTGCAGTTCTCTTGCATGAGCCTCCAGCTGCTGCATCTGTTTTGAGCCCTCTGTCTGAGATTTACGTAGCCGTGTAGCAGCGTCAGATTCTGCCCGCAGTAACGCATTCGCCTCATCCAGCTGCCAGAAAGACACACGGGTTTGTCATAGGGAAAATGACATTATGCTACTAAGATCATTCTGCTACTTTACAACACATGAGAGATACACAGCAACAGGTTTGTCCTCAAATAAAGACCCATCATTCTGGGAACTTTACTTTTAAGAAACTGAATGTTGCTTTTAACAGACACTGTATTAATCTGATTAAAGACTATGCAACAAAATGTCACAAAAGTATAAAATATTCACATAAATGCTTTGTGAATCAAATCCTGGAAGACAAGTAATTCATTCAAACCATAAACATAAGAAGAAACAAACAAATATGTATAAAACACATTTTATATAGTATATACACTATAGTTCAAAAGTTTGGGATTGGTAAGATTTTAAAAATGTTTTTGAAAGAAGTCTCAAGAAACGTTCCTTATTATCGATGTTGAAAACAGTTGTGCTGACAATATTTTTGTTGAGAAACTGTTGTTGTATAGAAAGTTCAAAAGAACAACATTTATTTGAAATATAAATATTTTGTGACATAAATATCCTCACTGTCGCTTTTGATCAATTTCGAATCTTGCGCCTAAACTCTGGAATTCCTTGCCTGTAGAGTTACGAAATGCAAATTCCTTGCACATTTTTAAATCCAGCTTAAAAACATTCTTGTTTAGGGAAGCGTTTGTGTAATTTTATTTTAAGTTGTTTTTAGTTGTATTATATTTTCTTTTTGTACTATTTATTTTTCATATATATGTGTGTGTGTTTATGTATGTATGTGTATGTACATGTATGTGTATGTGTGCATGTATGTATATGTATATATATATATATATATATATGTATATATATATATATATATATATGCACATATTGTTATATTCTGTTGTGATTTTATGTTCTTATGTACAGCGCTTTGAGAAGTTGCCTTTAAAGGCGCTATATAAAATAAAGTTATTATTATTATTATTAATTTAATACATGTTTGTTCAATAACAGTATTAATTTCTTTCTAAAAAATGGACCCCAAACTTTTGAATGGTAGCGTGTATATGTTTACGAGTCAAAAATTAGGTAGTAATGAAACGACTGCATTTTCATGGGCTTAAATAAAATATTTTTGTTATGAGACAATAAAAACAACTTTAAAAAATGAACTTGATTAAGTATAAGTATATATGAATAAGTATAATGAACTACGCAAAAGCATTTCGAACGCATATTTTATAATTACCCAATAATCAAACATAGTTCACCCCTCACCACATTATCACGTTCGTCAAAAACGTAGGCTGTCGGTTGGAATATTAGAACTAAAATTATCAGCATAACACACTTGTGGGCATCAATTACTTAACTGAATACTTGCTGGCTAAGAAATTATTATTACCTTACGATCCATCTGTTTTCAAATCCACATCATTTGAATATCACGACATCGATGTCTGTCAAAAAATAACGTGCACAATACATGGTAGTATTTACGAGAAGCATAGGTCCAGGGAGTACACGCATTTCCTGGAAAACCCACACTACCGGATGTTTTGAATGCGTTATCACTTGCCGAGAAGAGGGGGGAAATGGCAGGCCTGAACGGCTTCAACATGCTGTCTTGTCAGAGATGATAACGTACCTAATACATAATACATAATTGACTCTTATAAGCATAGATTTGATCATTATCTTCTTAGTTGTTTGTTTCAAAGTTTGATAAAAAAATAAAAAAAATTCCAATAAAATCATTTTTTACATGATTTGTTACAATTCTCATGACATTTCTGGTTGTGAAGAGATTTACACACACCTTAATCAAATCCACGTTATAACGCTTTAACTAATGAAGCCACTATGATGGTCTTCAAAAAAATTGATAATCAAGACCACATCTACCTGACATTCAATTATGAACCTGAATGACAGAGATAGCAAGTTTTCTGGATGTGATAGACTCTCTTCAAACCCACAAACCTGTTTCTGCAAGTGTATGTTCTTCTCATTGGAGATGTGCGAGTTCTGGTTTTTCTTCTTCATTTCATCCAGCTGATCCCTCAGACTGTTCACTTCATTCTCCAGGCAGCGTTTGCGGTCGGCTTCACTCTCCGCCCTGCGGTGACTCTCTACGTTCTTGTGCTGCAGGAGAGCTTTCTCCCTCTCCAGCTGTCTGAGAGACGTCTCCAACACTTTTCTGCCATTTATCTATAAACAAATGGGCAAAGCGGTAAGATCACTGTATAATCCTACACACAACATTGCTGAAGTTCTAGAGATGAAACACCCGCTCACCTCTTCATCGAGCTCTTTGGTGATCTTTTCTAGGCGGCTACAGTTGCTTCTGAATTTTTGCTCCAGCTCATCTTTGGCCTGCATTTCAATATTGAGCTGCTCTTCTAGAGAATGAAGTTTCTTCTGGAGCTGAGTGGAAAATAAAGCTTAATTTAACGTGTCATCAATCTATTAAAATAATACATTACCTAATAATGTGTGTATTAAGCAGAGAGTGAGATGAACACTTACTGCTAAATTGTCCTGTGGGTAAAAAAAAAAAAAGAATGAAAAGATTAGTTACAACCAATGTCACAAGAAGCACTAATCAGTTTAGTTCTAATATGAAGTCCCAAACCAGGGTCTACTGTACGAGGTAAATTCAGTCTCTAAAGAGCATAAAGCAGTTAAAATAAATATATAAGCTGATGATGGTAGAAGTGAATCTGTGTCGTACCTCTCTCTTAGATACTGGGAGATCATTTTTCAATGCTGAACTGTTAACAGCATTCAACAACCTGTACAAAAACATACCACATTATCTGTGACAGTAGTTATCAACTGGTTTTGCTTCAGAACATCAAGTGGAGATCCAACAAAGTATCAAAAGTAATTTAGTAATGAGCACAGAATCTCTTACTGGTCTTCTTTAAAGTAGGTGAACCCCACGAAGGGCAGCTGATTGCCAACGAAGGCTTTGGGTGTAGGAAAGGTCTCCACTTCTCCTTTATCCTCCTCTATCTCATCAAAATTACTGGTGTCTATGTCACTGCTCAGCTCTGGAACCACAGGGGCTGCAGCTGGGGAGAGAACGGGACAAAAACGGTTCAGTGTGCGTTTATAACAGCTGAGGTAAAGGGCACTGATAGTATAGATGAAGCTAACATTGCTCAGAAATTCACAGCCAGCTTACAGGCTTGTTTTGGTTTCAGTTGGGTAACAGTAGAAATACAAATGTGTAATGAGCAGTAAATATAGTTATGGAACTTTATTCCATATTCTATTTCAGTACAGTTACGTTTGTTTTGATGCCACATAAATAGTTGAGGTCTGCACTAAAACTAAAAACATTTTCTGCCATGTTTCATAGTTTCAAAAGAGTCATCCTTTGAAAGAACCGTTTTTGTTCAATAAATGCTATCTACACCCTTGTAAAAAGGTACACTTTAGAATTCAATTTAAAAAAAGTACTTATTACATAAATAATATACATTTAAAGAATAAACTTACTTACTTAATATGGTTAAACTGTGCTGCTGAATGTACTGACAAGCATTTATTAGACACTAAAATATACTTTAATGTAATTTCTATTGAAACGTGCATGTATTTACATTCGAAAATATTTGTTAATGAAGTGGGGGACGGGGTTTTACTCACTCTCTCTAATGGTGCTGAAGGTCCACTGGTCATTTCTAAAGAAAGGATGTCTTTTAATTTCTTCTACACCATTTCGGCCCAGGCGAACCTCCCTACCAAATACAACACAAAAACACATTGTCAAACACATGTGAACCCTGGCAGTTGAACATCCATATGGACCAAAGGACGACATTTATGTCGATCTGTGCATGTAAATCTCACCTGTCAGTTAGGAAGGCACAGATGATGTTTTTGGCTTCTTGAGAGATCTCAACGTCATCAGGGAAGTTAAGAGAGTTCTTATGGTCCATAATCTTACTATAGGTCCCCACCAGAGAATCGGCATAGAACGGTGTATCACCTACACACACACACACACACATTTATCCCACTGAATAAACCAACACCACAGATGTATCATTTAGACAAACACAAACACATTCCTGACTCACCAACCAACATCTCATAGATAAATACTCCCACCGACCACCAGTCACATTCACGTCCGTAGTATCCATCTCCTCCCTGAGACTTGAGAACCTCCGGCGAGATGTAATCAGGGGTTCCAACCGCAGTGTCACAATGAACCATTCCCGTCTATAATCAAATCAACCAATCCATGAGTTAAAGGAAGTCTATCTATATCTATAAACTTGACAAAATAAACAATGTCTAAATAGTTTACACTGAACCGGAGATTAATTATTTATAAAAAAATAATGGAATAATTATAGTATTAATTATTTATAAGAGTTAATTTTGTATTTTAAATAATTTGTTTAGATTTTTTCATTGAAGTTGAAGAGAACAGTATGGCTTTCAATGCTTGATTTCTGGAAATCAACCTGTTAACCGGTTTCAAACTGATTCTGGCACTAAAACATTAAAATGTAAAAAAAAAAAATCAATTTGCTTTTTTCCCTCAGTGTGTTGTTCTGCTTTTGTACTCTAGATGGCACTATAATAACACACAAGCATTGTGTCCAGCCTTGCTTCAAACGGCTTGATTGTTGCACTCATGAGCAGGGTCAGAATTCAACCAGGACATAAGGGGGTTGGGGGGGAGGGAGACTGGCAATAAAAGTGACAGAAATGGCCCAAATATGTAAAAAGTGGGACAAAAACAGGTCCCTTTAGTTCATTTCATATACTGGTAAGTTATATAACATTTGATGCATTTCATAACATTCTATTCTAGGCCTATCTATTTTTGAGTTAGAGTCCCTGCAGATACAGTAGCTATGAAGTATCTACACATTCGCTTTTCATTCAAAATTGATGACCTCTGAGATGGTAATGTGGTAATATGTAATGTGGTTCACATGTAAAAGACAAAAAAAAAAGAGAATAATCTAAAAATGAATACAGCAAATATATCAAAATCCACTGATGGTATACAGTAGAGATCTCTGCGGACTAAAGGAGCAACCAGACAATTATTTCAAATGTATCCTAGCAAAGTTTTTTATATATGCCATCATATAATTATAATAATATCTTACATATTTAAGGCTACTTCTGTGTTTGATGTTGTGGTAGTTTAGGACAGTGGTTCTAAGAGGGCTCACCAAACTTTCAAGGAGGCCACAGGATGACTTAAGTTAATAAATTATTAAGTAAATTATTATTATGATAAAAAAAAAAAAATACTGGTAACACCATTTCGATAGTCTACATTATACAATCCACTAAATATAAGTAACTTATAGTTAGCATGTAGTTTAAGTAACTACATGTCAATACAGGAGGCCTTTGAATATTCTGTTGGACATTAGAGAGCCTTCAAGTCAAAAAAGTTTAAGAAAAGACCATTATAACAAAGATTTTACAGTTAAATGCTCTATAATTACCACATATTAAAGCAATAAAGCAGAAAACATGCTGAATACCTTCAGTGCATCAAATATAACTAAGCTACCATTCGATCTTATCACAACTCATCTTTAATCAACACAAACTGATTGTTTTTAAAATACAACAGCTTCTTAGCCCCCTATATGACCTCTGAAACCACCTGAGGTCTTCCTCATTCAGAGGTAAAGGAATGAGAGGAAGGCTGAGTTTTTCTTTGGTCCCTTGAGTTTGGACAAGAACTGGCATGTGTTCAAGGTATTTATCGTGCAATTACATCCAGGGGCGAGCTTAAAAATCCCTGCGCTCAGGGTGAAATGCTTGGTCAGAAGCTGACCAGAGAAAGCCTGGCGTTTTGACAAGAGCCTGTGAACAACTGAAAAATTTGCATTGCAATAACTGGTTGACCCCTCACCCCATCCATTTTCATGCAGGTCCCAAAGTCGGCAAGTTTGAGGTGTCCATAGCGGTCCAGCAGCATGTTATCTGGTTTGACGTCTCGGTGAATAAAGCCCATGGAGTGAATAGCGTCCAACGCCAACACAACCTCAGCAGTGTAGAACTTTGCCCACTTCTCTGGAACGTCGTATGTGCTGGTGAGATTGACTAGATCTCCTCCCGGCATGTATTCCATTACCATGTAGAGAGAACGGTCATCCTGGAAAGCACAGCACAGCTGAGGAGAAGATAAGAAAGAATCGACAAAAGAGAGGGGGGAGGGGAATATTAGTTTGCTTTTAATTTCTGTAGTCTGACATTATGCATGTGCTCAAGCTAAAGATGTACTGGCATAATATTTCTGGTCCAATAAAGATAATAGATCATTTAACTTTTAACATTTTAACTCGAGCAGCTAGCTAATTAATAATAATAATAATAATAATAAAACACTCAATTAGAAACTTTCCATTTTAATTTATTTTAATTAAAATTAATGTATTACTGTGACAGCAAAGCTGAATTTTCTTTATGGTTGCATGATCTCTTTCTGAAACATTTCGTATATGCTGATAGGGTGCTCAATAATCATTTCTTATTATTATCAATGTTTGTGCTGCTTAATATTTTTGTGGAGACCATCATGCATTTTTTAGGATTCTTTGTAACAATGCAAAAGTCTTTACTGTCACTTTTAAACAATTGAATGTGTTCTTGCTGAATTTAAGTATACATTTTTAAAAAATCATACAGTCTCCAAACATTTAAATTGTAGTGTACATTTTGGAAAGTCATGTGATATTTAATGTTTGGAAAGAGCATATTCATTTTACTCATATCAAACCATATGTTAAAAAAACCATTGTTGCACAACATGTAAAGCATGCATACACACAGAGAATATGTTTGTGGATTAAAATAACTAGATGTCAGCACATCTTACCTGTACGACCCATGGGCTGTCGGCAAATGCCATGATGTCACGTTCCTCCCAGAAGAAGGCAGAATCTGAGCGTTTGATCATTTCAAACTTACTGAGCACCTTCATTGCATACACCTTCTGAGAGGCCTTATGCCTAACCTACACAAACACATCATAACAAAACCCCATCACATACATTCTGCGAGACTTAATTAATTACTAACACACTTATGAACAACATTTTCAATTTCTGACAGATCTTGTACCTCACTCCCAATACAATTTAAAAATAACACCAATGAACACTCTGAGAGGCTGTTTTGACTTCGACACAGACATAGCCACATTTTAAATCCCCCTCTGTTGTTGTGCTTTAGGTGCAACGCACCCACACAGCCCCTGTCGGACAACTGACTGAGGAGAATACTGGGTAATCATGTTGTTTGTGTCTGCAGGCTTGTTCAGACTCATCCCACTGCATCTCTCCCCTGACTATCACAAACACACACCCAGAGTGACGACACAATACAAAACTACACATGGTCTCTTCGTCTTTTATACATCTGACTGATATAAATATACAATTACAAGGGGTCATTCAACAGGAAGCACACAGAAATGCTTGCAGAATTTGGTACAACTGCTCACACTTAGCACATACATACAGACAATTATACATTACATTTATTTAATGTGTGGCTGTTAATAGATTAAAATAATTGCAATTAATATAATTCTTGTGTAGTTAACAATTTGAACCTGCTCGTATTGCGTTTATATTTATATTGTGCTTTTTAAAATGTGATGCATTCAGGCCATAGACTGTAAAAAAAAGATGGACGACGCGCCTTCACTTTCTTCCGCTGACGTAACTGAAGCCGCCAGTGTTCAAGATGGCGCCGACATCTTGGGTCTAGTCTGCGCAGTAGTCAGCGTGAATTTGAGCCGCGATATCAAGGTCCCGCCTAAACTCCCGCCTAATCAATAACTTTTTGTGAAAAAAAAGTGTTATGGAAATGTAAAGATAAAGTTAAAGCTCCAATCTCCTCCCGAAGTTCCGGAAAAATGTCCGTTAGTGCCTCAGTGACTACATCGCTCAGAGAAGCTGTCAATCTCGGCTGTCAATCATAACGTCACACCCCGTTTTTATAGCATCAAATAACTAACTAAAACAAAACTTATTTAAAGGAACAAACACTTGAACTAACATCAGCGTGACAAACATGGCCTAAAATGACAGAAACCACCTTTGGAAAAAATGTATTTGAAGTGTAATTGGATTGTTTCGTTTGTCTATGTCCCATTAGAATACATGGAGAGGGCGGGCTTTATGACCTATACTGCTTCCAGTCACCTGGGGGCAAACGAGACGCGCCGGCTTCATTGAGGCGCATATAATGTTCTATTAATGCGGCAGATTGATTTAACAGTATAACTTCTGTGTGCTATTATACAATGGCTGAGTTTTGATAATTTAATTACATCGTACAAAGAGACTAATGTCTTTTACCAGGATATCTGCAGGGTTTAAATCAAATTTAAGGCTTTTAAGACCTTTTTTAAGACCTGCACAAATTAAATTAATGGCGTGTGAGCAGAGTAGGACAATGTCTATGGTAACATCCTAAACCATAAAATGAATGTAAAAGCCACGATTCAAGCAACGTTACAGTTTTGGACAAAAACAAAAAGTTTATAGTTATCAACATTGCATGTATGCTGCGTAAAAATATGGTTCGATTTTGCTGTGAGCTGCATGAAAATGCAAACCACAAGTCTGTGGAATACGCAACAGCAACATGCATTTACTTTGATTATTAGACTTCAAAAGGCTATGATAAATGTTCAATCACATTAAGCCATATTGTGATTCCTGTATTCCATAACCAAAATTAAGACCTCTTGAAATGATAATTAAGAATTGTCTTGCATCATTTGATATTTGATCAAACTGAATTTAAGACTTTTAAAAGAACCCGCGGGGACCGTTTTATTTCCGTTAAAAGTCCCATCTAGATTTGATCTATAAATAATAGCCTTAGCACTCATTTACTCATAAACTAGCTAATGGATTATGACATCAGACAGAATAGAAAGATACAGTTGGAATGTCAAATTAGGAAAATTAATTAACTGTTAAATTCAACAAATTTAATCTTGCAAGTTCTCTAAAAAGTCACAGTGAACCGAAGTTACGACTAAGGTTGTGCCGATGGACGCCACCATCGTGATGCCACGCCCCCCATTGCGAGTCTTGTTGTGAATGCAACACACACTAATCCTCTTCTATAGTTAAACAAAAAATTTAGCAGGGATTGCTCTGTAAATTAAATTGAGAATAATAGAACTAATGCATATATGCTATTTTAAATACTGTAGTCTATGCCAGATATATATATAGCCTACATTTTGAAATATTTTGAGGCTGAAACATCCATTTCATAAGCATGCGTGTTTACTTTAGCACTTCGGTCAGTGAAACAAAACACTACAGCCTATAAAACATTTAAACGATTATCAGTAAATTTTGGTAACCTAAAGAATTAAGAATATAAGAAAATTGAATATTAGTTAAAAAAATATTTGCAAAGATGCGTCATATACCGCTTTGCGCTTTGAGATGAATGTGGGACACGAGCTGAATAGACACCTTCTTTTCAAATATCTTCGTCTTCATGTTTTCTCCGGATGTTGCAAAGCAACGCTTGTGGTAATAAGTCTGAAGAGCGAATTTTATCTTCCACAGGGTCAAGATATTTAGGCAATGTTTGATTATTCACTGCCAGAGAAAACAAAACTAAAATCACCGGTGTGTGTGTGTGTGTGTGTGTGTGTGTGTGTGTGTGTGTGTGTGTGTGTGTGTGTGTGTGTGTGTGTGTGTGTGTGTGTGTGAAATGCGCCAAGTTTAATAACAAGAACACATTCTATTTAACACAGTTTGAAGTAAAAAGGTATTCGTCCTACAGTGTTTTTTATACTTTACCACAGTAAAGGATGTGAATAGTTATAATAAGATTTAATTATAAGCAAACTAAAGGAAGAAACATTTATAAACCTCTGTGAAAATGGCTGCGACGCGAGTGAAGATTTGGGAAAAGAAACGAGATGTCCATTGGGATAAAATGGACTAGGCCTATTGTTAAAATTCACGGAAAATCGGGTGACCAGATCGCAAAACAGAATAAAAAAGCAGACAAATCTTGAATTGGGCTCAGCCTACCTCTATCATTCGGCATGAATCCATAGCCTATGTTTTCATGGCTGCGATGTAACATTTAACTGCCAATTTATTTCCTTTGTAGGCTAAACAAAGCTTTGTGCTTCACTCCTGTGGTAATATTCACATGAAACAGCATTCACATACAAAACACTGGGTTAGTAAAATAACGAAATGATATATTTTTAAGTAGAAAATAGTATTTATGTAGAGTTTAAAATAAAAAGAGCACAACTCTTCATCCCCCTCACGTGCAACCTAGCGCGGATGAGTCATTATTTGGGTTAGTAAAATAACGAAATTATAGTTTTTAAGTAGAACATTTTATTTTTGTAAAGATATAGTAAATTATCCACCCCCCATCAGACGATATCATCAACCATCATGTTTTACTGCAAACATCGTCAACTGCCAATTTAGGGGACATCACCCAACCCTAGTTACGACCGACTTTCCAAGAGAAACGGAATATAGAATGAGAAAAACACTGCTTGTTTTTCCCCCACTAATAATTGATTGGATCTAGAAACATTGGGGATCCACTCAGCTTGCTGTCAAAGACTGACTGTTGGAGGGGATGTTCTCCCCAAACCGTCAAACTGACGTCATCAGAGAAGGAAGGCCATTCCAGAGGGGAAGCACATTTTCAGATTTTGATCAAAGATTACAAAAGACAAACAAAAAAAAGTTTTGCTTTGTGAATCAACAGACTGTTTACCATAAGACTAGTATATTGTGCACTAATTTAATAAAAAGGGGGCAATTTTGATCTAATGTCAACACGCATACTTTTAAATGCACATACATACTATTATCCTGAAATTCTCTCACACAAACACACTCACCAACTGGACTTCTCCGAATGCTCCTCTACCGATCACCTTCACTCGGTCAAAATCCTCTGGCTTCATCTGGAGCTCCCTTGTTTGGCCCATAACCTTCTCATCTGTACACAGAACACATCAAAATCACATTTCCTTGGGCATGTCATGATTGATGAACTAGAATTTGTTTTCTTGGGATCTGTCTGGTGTGTAAATGGTAATGATGGTCACCATGTCTATTCATCCATAACAAAGTAATTGAAGTGTTTTCAAATATCTAATTTGCTATCCTTAAATTGTACTAGGCTATATATTATCTGTATTATTTGTATATTATACAAGCATATTTGAATTATAATCAGTCGATGGCCATAATGGTTTCTAGATAGAGCCATTGGCAACTGAAAAACACAATGGTATACCACTGCAACACAATGCCCAGTTGTCATTTTCCAAACAAAACAAAAAAACAGAAATCTTCAGTATATACTGTGAAGCTTAGTAGTTATTCATTAAAATATTGAGAACATCGACATCAGTAATGATAATTATCAAAGTAGAGAGGGTTCACAGTCTGGATGAGAGGACTGTTGAGTCACACTCTCTTGTCCAAACCGCACATTATAACGTCCATACAGCCCTATGGTATCCATGACAACAAGCAGAATCAGGAACAAAATCGGGACAGAATGTGATAATTAGTCAAAAGTTTAATAGCGCATGAATAGAGCACACAGACAGAGACGCGTTCACACAGGCACTGAATTTAAACAAATACCAAGGATCACTTATGACAACAAACTGAATATTAAATTATTGGCCACTGTTGTCAAATTAGATAAACCATCCATTCTCCATACCGCTTGTTCTAGGTAGGGATGAGGGGATGCTGAAGCCTAACCAAAGGTTATGGTCCGTAGGCAGGAAGAATACATAGCCAATCTATGGCAGAGCTAAAGTTTCAGTACCTGGTATTTCCAGACAGTCTCCAATCGAAATACTAACCAAGTCAAAACTTCTGTAGCTTACAAGAACAGGCGTGCTCATTATTGTATAGCCGTAAGCTCAATGTTCAATGTCAAATTACATTATCAATTAACCACAACAAAAACGTTTGCTAAACGTACAAGTGTCCAAGTGTTACACTGCATGGGAAGTACATTACATTTCTCTATGACATCCCCTGCAAGCCATTTCTTCAGACCAAACACACACAAAAATTCAGTTTTCATGGTATGTGTTAGAGCTGCACAACTAAAAGACAGCAATGTCAATTCACACCTGCTATGAGCACATGAACCACAACATTCAAATCTGTGTTGCCGCTAGCCCAGAGTTGTCATGTATACCGCTTCACAAACAGTCTTTTCAACCAGACAGTATAAGCCCCTTTCACACATAGTCTTTAGGGCTGCAAATAATTATTATTTTGGTAATCGATTAGTTGGCTGATTAAAAAAAAAAAAAAAACAATTAATTGGATAAAAAGCCACTATAAAACACACTATTCCACATCCTGCCCTACAAACAAACGTGTCAGCTGAGTGCTATGAAAACACACATAATGAATATATCTACCCTTACAAAAATTTACCATGGTTTTACATTGAATAAAACAAACAAAAATAATATTAATAAATAAATAACAGGATTATTGTAGTCTATCAAAGGGAACCACAAATTAACCACAGTTTTGCTTCAAATCCATAGTTTAACTATATGGTATTTGTGTGGTTACTGGTTATACAAATGATAATCAATACGGAAAAAAAAACATGGTTTTACGATGTAATAGAACCATGGTACATTTTTGTAAGGGTATGTTTGTGCTATACATTATGTGCAAAAAAGTTTCTAAGTAAACAGGAGTTGAAATCCCTACATTAAAATGATATTAAAGAAAAAAACAAACAAAAAGAAAAAAACAAACAAACAGAAAAAACACAAACTCAATGTGTCCAGATAAGAGGAATGTTCTGCAGGAACACACAACACGCACTCTTTGGTCCAAAAGAGACACAGTACCACTCTCTTTTGTTACTGTACCTGTTCTTTATCCTATTCTTACATTTATATTCAAATTACACGCTGTTATCCCTTTACAGTTACTACTCTCATTAAATACTTTAATTACATATTGACTTTTAAAACTAAATTTAAATGTCCAACAGCAGATATTTCAGCTGAATTAATTTTTTTGTGCTGAATATTAATCGTCTCCCTCTCGACTGCGTTCTGTCGGTTTGACGCACTTTGCTCGTTCAGTGAAGTTTGAAGTTTAACACAGACTGTCAGGAAGCGGTTTCATGCAAAGTGGAAATACTTGTGATGAGGATATAACTACTATTTTCTATATCAGAATTAGATCAGGGGATATAACCTGTAAAATCAACGTTTTGCTTTGAGGACGCACACGCATGTCAACGCACATGATGGTATGTTAAACGCTTATGCATTAGCTTGAAGCTTAAAATAAACAATTCTCATGTTTTGGTCACTTGGATCATGTACCTTTCCTGTATCAGCTCACTCTGTTTCCACTCCACTATTTCTAGATGCACAATTTGTCCATAGAAATGCGTTATTCAGTGCTGTAATTTGGCACGACTGGTGGAAGCTCATCGTGCACAGAGGGCAGACCCGGCTAATCGATAATGAGAATCGTTATCGATTATTTTCATTATTGATTATTATCAATTTTATAGACTAGTTGTTGCAGCCCTAGTAGTCTTTACTGGTAACTTACCATAACAGTTCATGTGTGAACCGGACCTTTTTAAAAAATACCGGTAAATACCGTGATTACTCCGCGCTGTAAACAGTAGGGCTAGGTATTGACACAAACTTCCCGATTCGATACGATTTCCATTCACAAGCTTTCGATTCGATTATGATTCGGATATATATCAGATACAGTACATGACAAATTTTCTTGAGAAAAAAAATTCTTAACTAATGCTGTAAACTATAACATGGTAGTCAGTTGGTACATTACTAATAATGAATGCTAACATTAACTGATTTAAATACAAACATAAATTACACTCAGTGGTGTTTTTTTATAATAATAAAGTTATAATACTAACTTTAAAATTATGTAATCATATTTCTACAAAAAAATGTATTTAAATATAAATATTTAAATGGTGGCAATCATAAAAACTTGATGGATTTATTCAAACATGCATTAAGATTGAAGAACATTAAAAAAATTATAATAAAAAGCCTATGTAATGTGGTGCATATATTTATCAAAATGCTCATTTTGTCTAGCTGACTAATGAGTTTATGGACACTGAATGTTTTTTTTCAGAGGTAAATGTGACATTGTTTACAAGCTGTTTTATTGACGTCTTTCGCGGTTGAAACACTGATTGAGCGATTACATGTGATGTGATAAAGATTTCAGTGCGTTGTACTTGTACTAATCTTTGAACATACCTTGACGTTCATTCATGTCTATTTTGCGCTGTAACTGGTATTGAAGTGGAGGAGATGATCAGTTCACGTGCTCTCCACACTCTGAGCTGCGCTACTGTGATCAGTCACACCACATTAAACAGCGACAAAACTGTACTTTTTATTTATTTCATAATAAAATAGACGTAATTTGAAATCTGAGACTTTGTATCTCATCAAAAGTAACAAAGCACAAAGATTATTGTGATTTGTTGGATGGGAGGGGTTCTACAAAGTTGCATTCATTTATCAACTGAAAACTAATTAATTCTTGGGATTCAAGAATCGATATCGGTTCATCGATTTTTTTTTACCTAGCCCTAGTAAACAGTAAGGTTTTTAATAGTTTTTCTTTTTAAATATGCAATAAATGATCATCTTTGACCGTTGCGCCACATCTCGCAGCTTTTTCAAGGTGTTCTGCTCAAGACCTAGCCCTCTTTTCCATTTATCAGCGCTGAGACTCTGGATACTATTACACTTGTTTCGTGTGAGCAAACAAGCGTTCTGTTTGATTATCCGTTATGCCTGTCACTCAGACGTCCAAAAGATGTCAAATTGAAAAGATGAAACTAAAGTGCTTCTCCTCATGCGGGAGGATGAAGATAACGGCGCAGCGTTTAAAGATGTCTGATGTCAAGCGATCAAAATAGAGCAAATCACTTTTTGTGATTAACGATTCTAATAACGTTTGTATTGATCCCATCGTTACACCACTAGCTGGTGACAAGTAACTGTTAAAAAATATATTTGTCAATGAAGTATTCAGATTTGTTCAAAAAGGCTAATTCATCCAGTAATGAAACAAGTGAAGTATTTATGAGCGAGTCATTGAATCATTCATTCAAACCGAATTTTATTTTTTAGTCGTCTGTTCAGAATCGTGATCTCTATTTGAAACAAAAAAAATCGTGATTCTCAAGTTATCCCGAATCGTGCAGCTCTAGTATGTTGACAGTTCATTATTTATTATTTATGTCATGAGCTTCAGTGTTTTAATGTGAGGGGCCCAAATTAGGAAGAGCCACTCAAAACATTTCAATTCAAATAAATGCTGTTGACGTTGTAGCAGGAAGCAGCCTCATTGTAAAACATGATGCCACCATTAAGTATTTCCTTTACCACAGAACAACAATCAGAGAAAATCTGCGGTCTCTTAAAAGCAGATACTCACATCTGTTCAAGAAGGTCTCAATGTTCTTATTTTTACGTAAAGCCGGAGAGTCCAGATCTAAAACCAGGGCATTCATGGAGTCCTGAAACAAAAACACAAACACAAACAATAAAATAATTGTCTCCATGTAAATAATATTCATACAAAATAAACATGTCTCTGTTTTTTTTTGGGACATTTCTATTCATGTATTCCATACATTTTCACAATGCTTCTAATTTATTTCGACCTTTTTGAAATTCCACACGTAACGCTGAAATTGTAGCTTGCTACCTGATGCACGTTCGTCATGGATTTGGTAATTTGGGAAGCATGACAGATAGTGGTTCATGTGCTCCTGGCATCCCACCTGATATACAGTGAGGAAAATAAGTATTTGAACACCCTGCTATTTTGCAAGTTCTCCCACTTAGAAATCATGGAGGGGTCTGAAATTGTCATCGTAGGTGCATGTCCACTGTGAGAGACATAATCAAAACAAAAAAAATCCAGAAATCACAATGTATGATTTTTTTACTATTTCTTTGTATGATACAGCTGTATGATACAACTTGCAAAATAGCAGGGTGTTCAAATACTTATTTTCCTCACTGTATAAACAGAATATGTACATGAAATGACATTTTATCTAAATTGTAGCTAAACATAATTTAACAATTTAGGAAAGTAATCCCATCTGGTAACTGCTTTGTAAATGTCTATCTGTCTGAGAAGACACGGGCAAACACAAATGATATCGAGTGATATCTTTTATTTGAGCCCTGAGTGGAATGAGCAACAGGCATACTTGAAGGACAGGAAGTTAAATGGCTAGGCAAAACGAAGTCAGTAAGGATTTATAAAAAACTAGTGGATATTAAAAGAACATTCACTTCTGCTGATGAAGTCGATACGACAAGTCATTCATCTTTTTTTATTTTGTATTACTACTGCTTGTGTTACCCAGAACACTATTCACCTTTTTTGGGCATCTGGATGATGTCCTGTCCTGAGGGAATGCAGCGCATAATGAACGGAAATGCATTTAAAATAATTAAACAGACGTTGAGACCACCAGGCCCATTTGTTCCTGCACATGCAGACTGAGGTGACGGCCGGCGGTTACTGCACTGCTGCGCTTGTAAAGTGATTTGAAGCAAGACCAGGTCTGTTGTGACCGACATACCAGGCATGGTCTCGCTGGACACCCTTACCGGAAAAGCAGTCGGAATGTCCAACAGCCACACCTCTCCCCCTCCTCTCCATTTTCACTCTCTCTCCTGCCCTGCCTTCAACTTCCAAAAGTTCTCTACCCCTTACTGCACAATGTGAAATCTTATGGATGTACTCTTCTCTCCCTTTCTTTTCAAATCCATCTGTTCTCACACTTCACTTTATTATAGATTACCAACACTGTGAATATAGTCGGCCATTAAGTTGCATAAAGACTGCAACAGTAGACATATTTTGCTCCATGTCATGACTTGTGAGTACCAGCACATTGGGTGCTTTCACACCCTACAACGCGCAATGCTTTTTAATTATAGCCAATCCACATTACAGTAAACTTGAAAGCTATCATACACTGCGATTTTATTTATTTTTGGTGTAACAGTTAAGAAAATTGGGAAGTGAGACGGTGAGTTTACATACACACTCAGACTTGAGCGTGGAACACCAGGTCCTTGGATGCAGGCTGGTGTATTGCCGAAAGCCTTCAGAGGCAGACGGTGGGTGATAACTCCACTCCATTGAGGGGTCGGAGGGATACTGGAAGCCATCAGAGGCAGAAGGTGTCGGAAAAACTCCTCCCTATTGAAGGGCAGGAGGTCACTAGGAAGCCGGGCTGCTACTGAATGAACTACGCTCATTTAAAAAAAACAGATGCTGCGTTAATTTCATTAAACATTTTTAACACTTTAAACGGAAAAAAATAATTTGCATGCGGCCATGTAAAGTGGCTAAAGTTAGGCTACAGACATGTTTCAAATGGTATGCCATAGGGATGTGACGGTGAGGAAATTTTCCCACCGGTTAATTGATGTGTGACAACACCGGTAATACCGGTATCACCGGCGGAGGCTTTTAAATCACTAATTCTATCTAACCGAAAGTAACATGCACACGACCGCTCTGAACTGAAAACGCGCTAGTGCGCACACACCGTGAATGACAGCTCGTCTGTAAATGCACGCTCTGTGAGGCCATGAGTCATGGTCTCAATCAGTTCCCTAGTTCAGTAGTCAGGGCACTGATCAAGCATTGATCAGTCTATGATTGAGATGCACGCCATGAATGAATAACAGTTCGTCCGTAAAGCCTTGTTTATACTCGACGCGCCCGCACGAGCGCGAGGGTGCGCGCGGCAAAAATAAATGCGCGCAGTCAGCGTAGCGTGGAGGCTCGCACTGAGCCAGGCGAAAGTAAACAATGCGCGCTCTGTGCGGGCGTGCACATTTTACTTTCGGTTTTGAATTAGCGCCAATTCGGCTGCAGGTTGCTTGAATTGTGGGTTCATTAGCCTATTATTTTTAATGAAAAACACAACAACAAAACAAATGACAAACTCCCTTAAATAGGCGCTTTTACGTTTCGCTTTGAAACCAAATCTTCCACGATCATCTCAGTCAGCTCCTCACTCTTAAATCTGATGAATGACTCCTGCCGCTGCCGAGACTCACGGTCGGATCCTGCTTTATTAAGCAGATACGTTCAGTTTTTATTGGTATTGTCTGTTCTCTAACTGAACTAAATTATTTTTATAGTATAAAAAAAATCAAAAAGACGGTGGGCGGTGCCACGGTCGGCAAGTGATGTAACCGGTGTTGAGTCTGGACACCGGTAACACCCGCAACACTGACTATCGTAGCAAGCCTAGTATGCCATGTCAGAGGTCGATGAATAATAGGCGAAGGTTTAGATTTCCTGCCCGACACAATTACCACATGGAGCAGCAGTGTTAACGATCTGTCTTTTACAGAATGCAGGACTTTGCCAATTCTTGTAGGAATTAGCCTCTTCTCGTAGATTAACGTTTAACCGACTATTGGGGGCGGCCCTGGTTTTTACATTGTATTTATATTTAAATAATACCTGTATTTATAATTCAATCTGCAATTAAATCCATATTAACTACACAGATTACCCTTCCTTTACACCTTAACCCACCTATTTACCCAACATACCACGAAACCTGTCCCTACCCAGCAAAAGTGTTTTGCAACACAACATGAACAAGTACACTGCACCTAACAATTTATTTTTATGCAAGTATATAGTAGTTAAAGACACCTGATATAACGTGGGACCAATCATTTTTATTTTAAAAAATAATAATTGTTTACAGTTGGCGAAAGAAAATTCAGAGTCCAATTCATATTCACCATTCAACATATTCACCATGTGACCTCTGCAGGAAACACTGCATTGCATCATGGGAGACGAGCTGACATGATTGAACTCCTGTGTGCGCGTTATATTTTACTATATCAACACCCTATTTCCCAGTACAGGCCAAAACTTCTATTTAAGGAAAAACACAGTGTCTATCTCAAAGCACACACAGACAGGAAATGACACCTGCCACCAGAGGCTCCAGCGAAACTGCTGTAGTGTCACAGTGCTGTTTAGAGATGACATCATTTCTTCCTCTCTCCTATACAGGCATTAGAGACATGAAACAGAACATACCAAAACACACCAAAGTAAACATTTAAAACATCAGAATGGTGTGAGGTGTGCTGAAAAGCCCACTCCTCAGCCCAGAAATACAAGTGGCCACCGTTACTAGACGACCGATGAACACACATGTAGACCACCTGTACAAACATCAACCACACTGGATCTTCAGGTTAAAACTGCAGCTCCATTATTAAACCAACACATGAAGAGTGTCAGCTGCTTTTGTCTCTGCATTGCTTAAAGTTTAACTTGAAAGTGTGTCATTTTTGCACTACTAATGTGCCATTTTGCACATTAACCTGAGACAAGCATTTTAACACTTAACCTTTAACTGAAAGTTCTTACAGAGCTGAACAAACCTCTGCTGACGTACAAAAGGTTAAACTTGACATTCAGCCTACACAATTCATTTCAGGTCCACAGGCCATGCAAAGGATCAAATAAAAAAAGAAAAGAATAGAAAAAGATTTAAAGAAATATGGGTTGCACAGACCATTTTATGTTGACTTTAAAGAATTCATTCTATTATTACGATACACTCAGTCATTCCAGAGGCCAATGACTGCAGACAATGCCAAATAAAAGCAATCCAGTTAAAATGCTTACACATTTGTCCATAATATTATGCGTGTTCTGCAGGTCTACACACCATTAAAGTATTTAAGAGTTGCCCGTGAACAACCTGCGGAGACGGTGGGGAAAAACCCTTTCTGTGTCATTCAAACATAGATGTGAAGATTGCTTTTCCTCCATGTGTCCAAGTGAGTGTTTGACTCACTTATAAGTAGCGAGTAGGGGTGTGACGAGACACTTCTCACGAGACGAGACGAGATACGAAATTGGGTTCACGAGAACGAGACGAGGTGAGATTTTTACATAGTATTTTTAAGAAATCCTCAATGATGAAATGCATGATTAGAAAAACTGTTTGCAGGTGCATTTGAAGTGTCTTAACTCATTATCTTGTAATGAATGTCATTTCAGTTCTACTTTGAGTATGAATTATCATATGGAGTAAAAGACAACAAGCACTGTAAAGGTTTTGCCAAAAACTCAACTGACCGGCTTCTCTCCTGTATGATTGTCTCTTCTGACCTTAGAACTGCACATGAGCTTCTTTTGACCTCCTAACTGAACTCCTTCCCACAAACTGATCATAGATATTAAGTGCAAACAATAACCATAATACGATAATCAAAGTACTCAATATTCAAAGTGCAAATAGAGACCACATTTTTCTTCAAGCATGATACAGAGCTAAGAAATGGTTACAACTAGATAGCTTATATATTGGGAGATATTTGCATGCCTCAGGGAGCCGTATCGAAATTGTGTTTGAATGCGCGCTCGCGTTTACTTTCACTTTGAATTTCGCAATCATGTGTACTATGGGAATAGTATTCCCAGGGAATAGTACTGGTGGTGCTGAACGTGCATTTTCAAATACGCTTCTGCTGCACAACGAATCCTCTGCCACGGATTCCATTAACATGTAACACACACTCGTAACACGCTCAACGAGAGCGCTCGTCTTCTCGACACGTGATCAGTGCTGTGCACTATGTCCGGCTCGAACCTGATGCTGATGTTGAAGTGACTGTTATCCACCTGTTTCAGACGAGATCTCGTCACACCCCTAGTAGCGAGACAACTATATATCTGCTGATACTGATGGTTTGATTTTCTTATAGAAAAATACAGGGAACCCTATTATTTGGTACTACACTCTAAAAAAAAAAGGTTCTATATGGCACCAAAAATGGTTCTTGCCTCGTAATCATAGGGGAACCTTTTTTAGTGCTATATAGCACCAATTTTGGTGCTTCAGTGGTTCTTCAGAGGTTCTTCACCGGTTCTTGACTAAGGTGCTATATAGCACCTCTGAAGAACCGCTGAAGAATGCACCGCTGATATCATGATGTAATGGGAGTTTTCGCTAAGTGATTATGGCAGCACTCTTTGCTCGCTTTTTGTATATAAATACATTTGTCATGCTGCTAATTGCACATTTTAAAGTTTCTGGATTGACAACCTTATTTAAACGGTGGATTGAATCCGAAACTGCGATGATTGACAGTGAAATCCATGTCAACGGACGAGACAAAAAAAAATGATATTGTATGTCAAAATGTATCTGTGCATTAAAAGGTTAGTTCACCCAAAAATGAAAATTCTGTCATTAATTGCTCATCCTCATGTCATTCCAAACCCGTAAGACCTTTGTTCGATCTTCAGAACACAAATGAAGATATTACTGTCGCTTTCTTGCGCACTCAACGTGAAAGGCCTACACATGTACTGATGCAGAATTGACACGCTGGATCTAAATGCAGGGCTCGACAATAAGGACTGCCCGACGGCCAAAATTTGACAGAACTGTCCCGATCGGGTCAGTGCGCCATCGTTTATCTTTTGCATATGTTTTTTAAACCTTGGCAATGTACACATTCAAGTGCAAGAAGATGCGAAAGAGCTCCATTCGGTACTTTTACTTCGGTTTTGCGTGTGCACTAGTGTTGTCACGATACTGGAGTTTCTAACTTCATACGATACCTGGAAAAGTATTGATATTCAATAAAATTTTTGATAAAATTAGAACAAATAAACAAATTACTAACAATAGCACAAATGCATACAATAGAATAAAGATACAAATGAAATAGACTGCTTTCTTTTTTCAGGTAGGTCCAACAGTATTCAGGTAAGAATTATAATTCAATAAGTAATCAAATTTAAAATAACATTGGATAATCTTCATTGTAAAAAATTAAATACAGATTAATCCATTAAAGTTACACAAGTTAATCACTGCATCAATAGCAGCAAGTGATCGTTTATCTTTTTGTAGTTTGAATAACATTAACAACATAGAGAGTGGCACGTTTATTTACTGCTGTCCCTTTAAGACTTGACACATGCATGGATCCAAAATACTGTTCCTGTTACACATTCTTCCTGAACTGTTTATGACTGAGTTTATGTTAATACTCACCAAAGATGGGCGTTGTAAAATCATTTTTGAGTGCATTTGACCATTACTAAGCTGGGAAAAGGAGCACATTTTTGCACTTGTATGTCAGAGGCGGCTTTATTACGGTATGTGTGTGCGCTTCAGATGCGAGCACAAAATCTGCAGGAATGAGTAGAATTATGTGCAATCCCGCGCAAAATTCATACCGGTCACACCAACACTAACATGCTGTCATGAGGAAAAATCCAGCAGAACACGCTGGAGTGAATGAGGAGGCAGGTGCGTGTCAACTCGCTGTCGGTCTGAGAAGAGAGCGCAGCTGGTATCGGTGTATCGATACTGTAGAAAGGAGTATTGGTATCGTTTCAGATATTTCAGTATCGATACATATCGAAATATAGATATTTTTGACAACACTCGTGTGCACACATTCTGAAAGCACAAAAATACTGAATTGATTTCTCTTTCACTTGTTGCGCTTGACCAAACAATTTCACACAACATTATATCAACATGTCTATCTTGGCGGGTATTCGGGTTGGTTACCAAACTCTGTACTTTTAAGGGCACCGACCGAATTACGTTGGTACTACAGGAGTACCGATTCACAATAATCAATTCGTACCCAATTTAGGTACCTGAGAACGCATCTGGTGATATAGACTATAGGGCTGCAACAACGCGTTGACGTCATCGATGACGTCAACTACGAAAATACGTCAAAATAGAATAGATCTAGAATAATGGCAGCTTCTGCTCCCGGGCATAGTGAAAATGATCATTTATCATATAAAGCCAGACCGCATTCAAAAGTGTGGGAGTACTTTAAACAGAAGCCGAAAAAAAACTGTGCTTTGTTCGCTCTGTAACGCCGTTTTCACACTGCACGCGGTGGCAGGGCAGAAGCTGTGCGTGTGGAGAGCGGGAGCCGCTCGCGCCCATTGTGCTTTCACACTGCCAGTGTTTGTCTCGCACAGCTGAACCGTGGCGTGTGTATTGCAAATGTAAAAGAATATTGTCCATTCGGTCACATTTTCCGGTGTTCTTCTCTGACCCGAGTACGTCTCGTGCTTTTATTTATTATGGGCAGCATATATCTGCTGCAAATGCGACCGGGTTCCCCTCTGTCCCAAACACATATGCATATATAACATGCCTTATATAGGTAGTTTACTTGATTAAAGTAACATTAAAGTTAAGATATGCCTCTAGTTTTAATCATTTAAATGTGTCTTTGAAGTTTGGGCAAAAACATATGGCAGCTTTAGTCGTTGTTTATGCACATGTATCTTCAAAATAGACGACTAGTTATACATTAAAACTATGCTGAAAGCTCCTGTATGTGAACCTTTTGGAGATAAATACAAAGTGCATTTTTGTTTACTATTGACACAAATCAATAAGTAAATCATGGTCAACTATTATAGTAAACAACATTTCCTAATTAGGCCTACTCTGTATTTTATGATGAATAGTATCATTAGTTATACATAATGTTTAAAATGCTTCTTGTGTTCATATATTTCATTATAAAATGGCATACTAAGTACACTACCCTTCCTGAAATACAATTAATATTGTCATCATTCATTGATTTCATGTTAAAATAATATACAAATTCACTACCCTCTTTGAAATACAATCAGTAAAAAAGAATAACCAGATTAATCAGGAAAATAATCGTTAGATTAGTCGACTTATCTGAAAAAATAATCGTTAGATTAGTCGACAGAAAAAATTATCGTTAGTTGCAGCTCTAATAGACTAGTGTCTGTGAATATTAAACTGCAAAAAGACTATTTAAATACGAATCTTGCATGTCCTGCATGTCTCTGCGTGAATGAATGGCGCAGACGCGCGGTATAATTTACCTCACATGCACACACTCTGAATTACATGTGACTGTAACATGTTTCCATCTCAGCCATCTCACACGAGGACATGAATGCATGAACGTCATCTCCAGAGCTGCTCTGAGAGTCACTTCATGAGCATTTTATTTAAAAACTATGGTCATATCAAACGCATAGAAACTCAAAAAGGTCTTTACGGGAACCCTTCAAAATAAAAGTTTGGTTTAACTTGACAAATATATTACTGTTGTACAGTAAAATTTAGAGACGCCTCAATGTAATAATAATAATAACATTAATGTAATAATAATACATTATCAAAACTTTATTTAAGTAATAATCACAATTTTTCTTCGATGTTTTAATTTTAACTTAGCTCACATTCATTTTAACAAGCTCCGTTGTGCAGCACTTTGTTTGACAAAGTTTGTTTAATTAAATTAAAAGATGAATTAAATGAATGTTTTATGTCTTCATTTGATTACCAGAAATACACAACACAGAATTGGTGGGAAATCTTTTCATTGAAATGAAATTAAAAAGAAAAGAAAAAATTGTTTTATATGGTTATGGATGCTTTTAAGAATTCAGTTATTTAAGTAGCTAGATGCCTACTGTTTACTGATAAATATTACAGTAAACAAGCATCACAGACAATGGCAGACAGCGACCAAGGCAGCTAGTTCCAAGGTTTTCTCACCAGCAAATGTCTGAGGCAGTAACGCATTTTCTTTTAATTTATCAACTTACAGTTTTCAAAGGTTATTGTAGCTATGAGGGGGCTCAGTTTTAACTGTTGTTTAATATATTTGGCAAAAAGCTTGTGTTATAAAAGGCAGTAATAACAATGTTACGCACAGGCTGTATTGGCTGTGACTAAGTTTGCTGTGATAGTCGGTGTTAAACAGTGTTCATAACATCATATGATGTTCATTATAATATGCAAAACTGTTATCCAATCATAGCAGTGGGCGTTTACTTCCAAGTCCTCAATGCCACACGCCCATAAAAACCGAGCATTCCAGGAGCGAGTCTCAAAACCAGGGTAGAAAATAGCCTACTAGTTATTCATTATGACGTTTTTTTTAATGTAAACCCATGCGAACGTCATAAGTTGACCTCAGACAACATATAAAGAAATATTTTGGTTTAGTATCCCCCCATATATATAAGTAATTAAATAAATATAAACATGTGATTAGTCGACTAATGGCGTAAATTAATCTATGGTTTATCATTTTCAGCTGAGAGACTCACACGAGTGAAAAAAACAACAACATGGTTGTTATGAAAGATGCACAAAATCCATAACAGTATACAGTAAGTGAATACAAATGGCGAATGAAAACACTAAAACCCGAGTGGGAGTTAAAAATACTGCATCTCTGCATTTTAACATTACATACACACACACACACGCACACAAACTGTGAGTCACTCCCAACTACACACAAACACAACCTCCAACACTAACTGCAATAATGACAAATGATTATCCACGCTTCAGTTAAACCCGCAGACATCCTCTCGCTTTGACACTCCTTATTCTCACACTCTCACCATCATGTTACTGACAACCTCTTAGTTTATTAGCTCCCCTGTGTCTAACAACTAGTATATCAGTACACGGATATAACAAGCTGATTAGTTGACAGATATTTAGCCATTTGAAATAAGCATTGGTCAACAATAAAAATTGATTCTGAAGTCTGAACAACTGATACCAGGTTTTCTTTAAAAATGTTTTTGTGGAAATGAGAAATCCGTCTCATCTACATGCTAAACAGCAGTAATGCAGTAACCTTCCTCACCATCGGACATCCTGTTGTATTTAGTTAAGAGTGATTTAGGAAGCCAAAACACTTCATGAACTGATGCTGATGCCAGTATCTGGAGAAAAGGGTGGCAGATGGCTGATATAACATCAATGTTTATATATAATAAACTTTCATGATAACAAATGAGACACAACGTTGCACAATATTTACTCAAAATTGACTACAAAAACTTCCGAAATTTTTTATTTTTTACTGTTTTAGAACAGACAAAAGGGAGAACAATCTCTAAATCCACCAAGCAGTTT